>NC_053027.1:129358776-129491571 GCF_003073215.2 Triticum urartu | reverse complement strand
AATTTTCAATCTCCTTGCTCAAAGACCCTCTCACAAAACTGCTTGGGGAGATTGTTCCTTGGTATGTGACTCCTCCATTGGTCCAATTAGTTTTTGTTCTAGTGCTTTATTCATTGAATTTTTTTGTTGCTTAGGTGACCCTGTTCTTGAGCTTGCATGTCAAATTTATATGGTCAAAAGTAGTTTTGATGCATGATATAGGCCCTAGGCACTTGTAGGAGTAGTTGCTATCAGTCTTATTTAGTTTGGTGTATGTTGTGTGGAATTGTGAGCGGATAACAATTTCACACAGGAAACAGCTATGACCATGATTACGCCAAGCTATTTAGGTGAGACTATAGAATACTCAAGCTTGAAGGAAAAGGCACCGAAGCCTAAGTATAATTTGTCGTGCACCGCGGAGGTTCGGGCGTGTGAATGGCCTTCCGAGGGTTTCTTAAGAGCAACCGGGATTTATGAAGATTTTCATGAGTTGGCTCAGACTGCAGGCCTTACCGCTTTCCTCCACGACCAATACGATCAGTATCTCTTGCTCACAAATACCTTTGTGCAAAACTTTCATTTTCATTCTAAGAACTCACCACCTACGGTGGAATTTCATTTATATGATGAGCATAAGGAGATGTCACTTTATGATTTCTTTCAGATTTGTTTAGTCCCTTTTGGGGGCAAGACAGAAGAACCACATCGTGATGATGTGGAGGGATTTATTGACACTATCACTGTAGGGGAAACAAGGAAGGTTTCTGATGCACGAATCACTAGCATACATTTTCCTGTTTTACGCTACTTTGCATTATTTGCTAGTCGTTGCTTAATTGGTCGCGGAAACTGTGGAAACCTGAGTATCCCTGATATTATTATTTTTCACCACGGCTTATACGGTGATAACTCTTTTAGTATGGGCAGCATTATTGCTAGAAGGTTAAGTATGAACCATACTAAGGGTCCCATCTTTGGAGGCATCTATGCTACACGCCTAGCTGCACATTTTAACATACCTATTAGGCATGCTGAGAAGGAAGAAAAAGTGCTGCCTCGTGTTTATCTAGATTATAAAAGTATGATGGCACATGATTTTATTATTAAGAACAGGGCAGGAGAGCTTAAATATCAATTGTTTTTTAATAAACATCATCCTGAGACTATTACCTTGCCTGCTCCTTCTTTGTTTGATTTGACTGTAGGCACGTACCTTGTTCCGTTGACGGCTATTCACGCCTACCAGAACCCTGCACCAGCCGAGGAGCCAGAACCGGAACCACAATTTGATCCTTCACGACAGTCTAACTATCAGTGGGATCTGGAGATGATTGCCAGCCAGTGGCAATCGGAGCCTTCTTCTTCCTCATCGCAGTACGACCCCAACTATTATTATGGATATCAGCCAGGCCAGCCGTGGCCATAAACCAACTTAGGCCAAAAGCCTAAGCTTGGGGGAGTATGTATTTCTCACCGACATTACATTTATGTTCACACACACTCATTGCTAGATGTCGGTGCTCATACTTTTTCATTGTATCATCCATGCTAGTTTATTTCCTTTTATGCTTTCTTCTTGTGTGTTTAATAAACCTTAAGAAAAAACCAAAAAAATTAGTTGTAGCTTTTAATTAATTTACTTTCCATGCTTGTAGTAGTTATTAAAAAGAAAACCCAAAAATATTTCCCTTTCTTCTTTTGCTTGTTGGGAGCTTTCCCGTGTAAATAGTTTTATTTCTTTTCTCTCTTTGGGGGTCGATAGGAGAAGACCATAATTAAATTGTTGAAGTGGCTCTTATATGCTTTATTGTTGATTTAACCAAGAGCCCATATTGCTTTGTCTTCTCCTGTTTATTAAATGCTCACAGATTCCGGCTTAGTCCAATGCATGTGCACTCTTATTATTATTCACATCGTTCGGTTGTGCAAGTGAAAGGCAATTATGATGATATATGATGGACTGACTGAGATGAGAAAAGCTGGTACGAACTCGACCTCTTTTGTTTTTGTAAATATGATGAGTTCATCGTTCTTGATTCAGCTTGTTATGAATAAACATGTTTGCAATGACAATTAGAGATCATAGTTGCTTGTGCCATGCTTGATTAGATATGAGTTATAATGGTTTACCTTGCGTGCCAACATGATATTGAGATGGTTAAGATGTGGTATGATGGGGTGATATCCTCCTTTGAATGATTTAAGTGACTTGACTTGGCACATGTTCACGCATGTAGTTGAAACAAATCAACATAGCCTTCACGATATTTATGTTCATGGTGGATTATATCCTACTCATGCTTGCATCCAATGTTTATTAATTTTAATGCATGTACATGGTTGTTGTCGCTCTCTAGTTGGTCGCTTCCCATTCTTTTGCTAGCCTTCACCTGTACTAAGCGGGAATACTGCTTGTGCATCCAATTCCTTAAACCCCAAAGTTATTCCAGATGAGTCCACTATACCTTCCTATATGCGGTATCTACATGCCATTCCAAGTAAATTTGTATGTGCCAAACTCTAAACCTTCAAATAATCATCCTGTTTTGTATGATCGAATAGCTCATGTATCAACTAGGGCTGCCTGTATCTTCCATGCTAGGCGGGTTATTCTCAAGAGGAGTGGAGTCCGCTCCTCACTCACGAGAAAATGGCTGGTCACTAGGATGCCCAGTCCCATGCTTTATGCAAACTAAATCAAAAATAATTGCAAAACAAAACTCCCCCTGGGACCTGATGTATGTTGAAGGCACTTGTTGTTTCGAGCAAGCCATGGATTGATGTTTGTTGGTGGAGGGGGAGTATAAACTTTACCATTCTGTTTGGGAACCGCCTATAATGTGTGTAGCATGGAAGATATCGCCATCTCTTGATTGTTATGTTGACAATGAAAGTATACCGCTCAAAATGTTAATTATCTCTATTTCAAAACCGAGCTCTAGCACCTGCTTCCCTCTGCGAAGGGCCTATCTATTTATTTTTATGTTGAGTCATCACCCTCTTATTAAAAGCACTAGCTGGAGAGCGCAGCTGTCATTTGCATTCATCACTGTTAATTTATATTGGGTGTGACTATGATTGGATCTCTTTTACCATGAATTACAATGTCTAGTTAGTCCTTGATCTTTAAAGGTGCTCTACATTTATGTTTTGCGGTCTCAGAAAGGGCTAGCGAGATACCATCTTGTTATATCATATTATGATTGTTTTGAGAAAGTGTTGTCATCCGAGATTTATTATTATGGCTTGCTAGTTGATTATGCTATTGATATGGGTAATCATGAGACCTGAGAATTATTGCAAATATGATTAGTTATAATCTTTGCTGAAAACTTGAATGCTAGCTTGACATATTTACAACAACAAGAGCAAACACAGTTTGTAAAAGTTTTTCTTTATTTCTTTTAGTTTGTCAACTGAATTGCTTGAGGACAAGCAAGGGTTTAAGCTTGGGGGAGTTGATACGTCTCCGTCGTATCTACTTTTCCAAACACTTTTGCCCTTGTTTTGGACTCTAACTTGTATGATTTGAATGGAACTAACCCGGACTGACGCTGTTTTCAGCAGAATTGCCATGATGTTGTTTTATGTGCAGAAAACAAAAGTTCTCGGAATGACCTGAAACTCCACGGAATATCTTACAATAAATAATAAAAAATCTTCACCAAAGATGAAGACCAGGGGGGCCACACCCTTTCCACGAGGGTGGGGGGCGCGCCCCCCCTAGGGTGCGCCACCCTACATCGTGGGCCCCCTAGAGACCTCCCGACTCCAACTCCAACTCTATATATCTGCTTTCGAGGAGAAAAAAAATAGGAGAGAAGAATTCATCGCGTTTTACGATACGGAGTCGCCGCCAAGCCCTAAAACCTCTCGGGAGGGCTGATCTGGAGTCCGTTCGGGGCTCCGGAGAGGGGGATTCGTCGTCGTCGTCATCATCAACCATCCTCCATCACCAATTTCATGATGCTCACTGCCGTGCATGAGTAATTCCATCGTAGGCTTGCTGGACGGTGATGGGTTGGATGAGATTTATCATGTAATCGAGTTAGTTTTGTTAGGGTTTGATCCCTAGTATCCACTATGTTCTGAGATTGATGTTGCTATGACTTTGCTATGCTTAATGCTTGTCACTAGGGCCCGAGTGCCATGATTTCAGATCTGAACCTATTATGTTTCCATCAATATATGAGAGTTCTTGATCCTATCTTGCAAGTCTATAGTCACCTATTATGTGTTATGATCTGTTAACCCTGAAGTGACAATAATCGGGATACTTACTGGTGATGACCGTAGTTTGAGGAGTTCATGTTTTCACTATGTGCTAATACTTTGTTCCGGTTCTCTATTAAAAGGAGGCCTTAATATGCCTTAGTTTCCATTAGGATCCCACTGCCACGGGAGGGTAGGACAAAAGATGTCATGCAAGTTCTTTTCCATAAGCATGTATGACTATATTCGGAATACATGCCTACATTACATTGACGAATCGGAGCTAGTTTTGTGTCACCCTATGTTATGACTGTTACATGATGAACCACATCCGGCATAATTATCCATCATTGATCTGATGCCTATGAGCTTTCCATATATTGGTTTACGCTTATTTACTTTCCCGTTGCTATTGTTACAATCACTACAAAATACCAAAAACATTACTTTGCTTTCGTTACTCTTTTGTTACCGTTACCATCACTATCATATTACTTTGCTACTAAACACTTTGCTGCAGATACTAAGTTTCCAGGTGTGTTGAATTGACAACTCAGCTACTAATACTTGAGAATATTCTTTGGCTCCCCTTGTGTCGAATCAATAAATTTGGGTTGAATACTCTACCCTCGAAAGTTGTTGCGATCCCCTATACTTGTGGGTCATCAAGCATCTAAATTAGTATTTCAACTTAGTCCATAGTCACAAAAAGTCTAGTCCTCAAATAAATTAGTTTGACATTTTATTAATTATAAAAGGTATTTAAATAATTGTTTTACGGCTGTTTTATTCATCTTATAGTATTTAAACATTTTATAAAGGTGTGGCCTCCCCACCATAATTACCTATGCAATATTTGGTTCACTCCGAACATTTTGGTTTTAATATTTGAAAACTTTTATTATTTGCTTGATTTTGAATTTGAATTTGAATCGGTTTCTAACTAATCACGAGATCAACGGTAATTGATGTGAGGTGGCATCATTAGTAGAGAATTACTGTAGCTTAATTATCCGGGCGTCACAATTCTCCTCCACTACAAGAAATCTCGTCCCGAGATTTAAGAGGTGGAAAACGGGGGAAAGGTCTGGTTACGAAATTGTAACGAATCTTCTTGGTCTTGGTTGCTCTTCTCGAAGAGGTCGATCCATAGCGTTGATATCTCCATTCCTATGCATCAATGCATCATGATGAAGTTGTCATCCTTCCTTTGTGATCTTCACCGTACTTACGGAAGGATAAGAGGGGGAAAAACTCTATAAGGACGAATTCTAACAAAATTGAGCATCGGATGGTTAACGCAGGGGAAGAAGCATAAGTATCTCTTGAATTGAAACTTAAGGAGATATCGAGAGCAAAGTAAGAAGGTATCATGAGAAGTTTCAAACGGATAGGCAATCATTCGATGCATGAAACAACGATAGGGTCCAGAGCAACGAGAATAAGTATTGCGTCTGTTACCAGAATAGACCACTAGGAAGGTGGCCCGTGAATTACATACGAGGCCACACGCGAGGAATAACTTGGGAAACCAAGGGGTGTGCAGGAGAGTCAGGTTTCGATCCTGTGGAACTGTGGGTTATGGGCCCACCATGTGGGTTAAAAGTAGGAAGGCGATGACGTCTTACACGATCATGTAAGCAAGGCATGTCAGAGGATAGCCTATCAGTTATGTCGACAACAAAACATCGATACCAAGGGCGAGGGACGAAGAGAACCATTTTTCCTGCTCGTTGAACGAGGCGGACCAATAGGCAAAGTTCTCATCCATCGGTGGTTACCGGAATGTCATCAACAATAGAAACAGGGTCTAACTGACAGAGGTGTACACCGAGGTGTTTACATAAGCAGTGAATTATTACTTCTTAGATTATATAGATCACAAGAAAGGTCAAACAAACCAATGAAAAGGAAAATGTGATCATCAGGTTAAACAGAACAATGGAAAGGAAAAATGTGTTTAAACACATATTTCAGGGGCATATCCTTCCCAAGGACAAGTAGAGCATGATATTTGTGACAAGATGTAATGTAGAAAACCCTTTAGGTAAGGGGAGAGAAACTTCATGACATTACCCATTGAGCAAGAAACATTTAGCATTGGGCTTCAAATGTTCTTGTTGAAAATCAGAGTACCACAGACATGCTTCGAGATAGCATTGACATGGTCTTCAAGCAAAGGTCGGACTTGGGATAAACAGAGGATCCATTAGGAACAACTCATAGAATAAGTCTTACACTTCCCTGCAAGGAAGAATGGCTAACCTTGCAAAAAAAGGGAACTATAACAATAGGTCCTCCGGCCAGGTGTGCTAGGCATGACATCACCTTACCGGGTCATATAAAGACCAATGTTGTGACTCTTGGAAAATGTTCCAACCATCATATCTTACTGAGATTCAGATCTGATTGGTGTCAGAATAACTCAGACTCGGGGTGCCTAAGAAGAAAGGCGCAACACAAATTGTCGAGACGACATTGTAAGATTCTCGGGAATTGAACTATGGAAGCGAGTTCCGAAACAAGAGTTCATCATTAAAGGAGAGGATGAGGAGGTGGCTGATGGAGTTGGCGACAACTCATCGAGATTTCTAAAAAGATGGATTCTGACAATTATGTGAACAAGGGGATAACATTTGTCAGATCAGATGGTATAATGATGTATGCTCGAGGAAAAGATACACAAGTAAACATTGGTTGAAAGGTGCACCCGAAATATGGGTTGGGTTGCACGACCAACATCGGAATGGTGATTCAATAATCAATAGTCTAAGAATGAACGGCCGACCATTAACTTCAAAGCAATAGGGTTGCTAGAAGGAAAGAATCCAAACAACACCGTTCACTTGTGGGAATCAACACGGGGATCAATAAAGAATGGTGATGGTGAGAAGTATCACTATACCAAGAATTCTTAAGAGGTGGAGCAATACTCACAACATCCTTGACATAAAAGACAGTACTACTTCAAGGTAGAACATAACACCAGCTGGAAAGAAAATTGCATCCATAACCTGAAAAAGTTTGTGATGAAAGGGAGTAAGGATGTTGTCGGTGGCAACTCAAATTACCAAGGGACGAGGATGGTACTTATCATCATGAATTTGATCGATATCCTGAAAGGAGTCAAATGTTGTTGATGATCACGACAAATTTTGTCGAGAGATTCATGAGGATGTAATCGATCAGCGATGACATCAAGTCAAAGGGATGATGAAGCAAGAGGTTATTGGAACCACATGTACGACACAAACTCGAAATCAAGCTTGTTGTTCAAGGTGAAATGGTATGACGAGAAGATCGGCATAAGCTTAGCTCATCATCGAAAGTTGTGCTCCGGGGTTAAGGACCAGGTAGCACAGTTAAAATCAGCATGATAATGATATAGCCGAGCAGGCTAGGACTTACGTGATCGAGCTCAAATTCGCAAGTAATGAAGGTTACCAAGAGTTGTTTAATCGCGGTGCGAGCTTGATTCAGTTATCGGTGTCTTTGAGTGTTTAATAACTCAGAGCCCGTGAAAAATCGGAATCGGTGAGAATGTAGTACTTGATGAAGAACTCATAAGAGGTTATGCAGTTTCATGATAATCTCGAGATACCAGGGGGGTAATACTCGACGACATATCAAAGTAGAGGTTGAACTGGGTATTACTCTGCAGAAGACAATTGCTTAAACTTGCACGAGAAATGGTATTTAAAGGAGAACATGGTCAGAACCACGATTGCAAAAGACCAGATCCCAGATATAAGATGAACTTATACCAAAGGAATAATTAATTTAAGAGAAGCTTTAATGATAAGATCTACATCATGTCCATGGGCATGAACACAAAGTTCAAGGTCAACTCCCACTTCTCCAACGCATGACCTTTCATTCACTTCTCGCTTTCGATGAAGTTGTAGTGTTGAAATTTTATTTGGCAAAATACCAGAAGAGTATGACTCGTGAAAACTTTCGAGTTCACACATATTAAGGAAGGCATAGGTTCAACCCATCAGGGTATCTTAGAAACATATACCACAAGCTTCAAGAGTACTAACACAAGCTCGAAAATAGAGCATGGTTGACAAAAGGAGAGGATACAATTAACCAAATGCATTATGTATCGGAGAAAGAACTCACAAGGTGATTAATTATGAAGGACACTGTCAGATAATAATCCAACAATGGATCGAGCGATCCACAATGGAGCTGATGTGAGTATCGGTACTCAATCAGAGGAAGAAAGAATGCACCATATTATATCTGAATAATTCGATGCTTAGATAACAAAGGAATTATGATTTCCAAAACAAAGGATCAGAAGCAGACGCTCTGATCAAGGATGGATAAGTTGGATAGACCAGAGGCACAATTGACAACAAATAGTTTGGTCAACAACCAGCTCATGTTCAAAATGACGTGTGAGTCGGAAAGATAATTTAGAAGGGTTGATTGATGATTGTGTGCATTCGCACACATGTTGAATCAATAGGATCAAAATGACGGTGTCAAAAGATACTAGTGAATATTGCTAGTGATATGGGAGCATCCATAATGTAAGCATACAAGTATTTGCAGAGCGATAGTTTGAAGAGGATGCTCAGAAGGTCGGATAGTATTTCAGAGTATCTTATGAAGCCTATGAACAACTGGGGATGAACAGATACTCAATAAGTGCGAGGAATTTTCAATAGGAGTATTCATGTGGTAAAGAACTGCAAGGCAGTAAGCTTAAATGATTTTCGGAACAACGGAGAGCAATTTAGGGCATCTTGTAATAACAAGAGCAACTGAGGATGAAGGTATGAACGGCAATTGTAGGTAGTTATCCATAAGGGTATATCGGCGGTAGGGGGTTGTAAAGTCGGTGGGCACAAGGGTCTCGGGAAAACCTCGGAGAGTATCTTCAGAATCTTCTGGTGCAGCAAGCGATCATCTGGAATGAGGGGCTCTCCGGGAGAAAGTATTTTCGAGAACCTAAAGTTAGTCTTTTTAGAAAAATTATTTAACCTGAATATGGGAGAGATTAGAGTCCCAGAGTAAAGATCGAGGAGTAAAAGATCCTAGTACCACCCAATGGTGACGTGGGCCCGTAAGCCGCACAACCATGTTAATAAAAACCTTTTCAATGACTAGACTCAACTTCGGCCAAGGAGTTGGAAAGGGGGATTCCTACAGGCAGTCTGCTCTGATACCAACTTGTGACGCCCCCGATTCAATCGTACACTAATCATACACGCAAACGTGTATGATCAAGATCAGGGACTCACGGGAAGATATCACAACACAATTCTACAAATAAAATAAGTCATACAAGCATCATATTACAAGTCAGGGGCCTCGAAGGCTCGAATACAAGAGCTCGATCGTAGAAGAGTCAGCGGAAGCAACAATATCTGAGTACAGACATAAGTTAAACAAGTTTGCCTTAAGAAGGCTAGCACAAACTGGGATACATGTCGAAAGAGGCGCAGGCCTCCTGCCGGGATCCTCCTAAACTACTCCTGGTCGTCGTCAGCGGGCTGCACGTAGTAGTAGACACCTCCCGAGTAGTAGTAGTCGTTATCGACGGTGGCGTCTGGCTCCTGGACTCCATCGTCTGGTCACAGCAATCGGGTATAGAAAGGGGGGAAAGAGGGAGCAAAGCAACCGTGAGTACTCATCCAAAGTACTCGCAAGCAAGGAGCTACACTACATATGTATGCAATGGTATCAAATGGAATAAGGGTATCATATGTGGACTGAACTGCAGAATGCCGGAACAAGAGGGGGATAGCTAGTCCTATCGAAGACTATGCTTCTGGTAACCTCCATCTTGCAGCATGAGAAGAGAGTAGATGGTAAGTTCACCAAGTAGCATCGCATAGCATAATCCTAACCGATGATCCTCCCCTCGTCGCCCTATGAGAGAGCGATCACCAGTTGTATCTGGCACTTGGAAGGGTGTGTTTTAATAAGTACCCGGTTCTAGTTGTCATAAGGTCAAGGTACAACTCCAAGTCGTCCTGTTACCGAAGATCACGGCTATTCGAATATATTAACTTCCCTGCAGGGGTGCACCACATTTCCCAACACGCTCGATCCCCTTTGTCCGGACACACTTTCCTGGGTCATGCCCGGCCTTGGAAGATCAACACGTCGCAGCCCTACCTAGGCACAACAGAGAGGTCAGCACGTCGGTCTAAATCCTATGCGCGCAGGGGTCTGGGCCCATCGCCCATTGCACACCTGCATGTTGCGAACGCGGCCGGCGAGCAGACCTAGCAACCTCCATTACAAAGGAAGTTGCGTTACACGGTCCAACCCGGCGCGCGCCGCTCAGTCGCTGACGTCACGAAGGCTTCGACTGATACCACGACATCAAGTGCCCATAACTGTTCCTGCGTAGTTGGTTAGTGTGTATAGGCCAGTAGCCAGACTCAGATCAAATACCAAGATCTCGTTAAGCGTGTTATCTTGAAGTAACCACGGACGCCGACCAAGGCCAGGCCCACCTCTCTCCTAGGTGGTCTCAACCTGCCCTGTCGCTCCGCCACCGTGTAACAGTCGGGGGCCTTCGGGAACTCAGGCCCACCTCTACCGGGATGGAGCCACCTGCCCCTTCAGCCCCCAACATTAGAATCACTCGTGGGTACTCCTACGAGCCGACCCGACTTTAGTCACCACCTGTATAGCATGTATGTATGTATAACTATATACCCGTGATCACCTCCTGAGTGATCACGACCCGATAGTATAGCATGGCAGACGGACAAGAATGTAGGGCCACTGATGATAAACTAGCATCCTATACTAGCATTAGGATTGCAGGTAAAGGTAACAACAAAAATAGCAAGGACAGGCTATGCATCAGGATAGGATTAACGGAAGCAGTAACATGCTACACTACTCTAATGCAAGCAGTAGAGAAGAATAGGCGATATCTGGTGATCAAAGGGGGGGGCTTGCCTGGTTGCTCTGGCAAGAGAGAGGGGTCGTCAACACCGTAGTCGTACTGGGTAGCAGCGGCGTCGGTCTCGGTGTCTAGCGAGAGAAAAGGGGGAAGAAACAATAAATATTAAGCAAACAGATGCATAGCGATGCATGACATGACAAGTAGCGGTTCTAGGGGTGCCCTAACACGGTAAGAGGTGGTGATACAGGCGAAGGGGGGAACATCCGGGAAAGTATCCCCGGTGCTTCGCGTTTTCGGACAGGTGAACCGGAGGGGGAAAGTTGCATGTTTGCTATGCTAGGGATGTGTGGTCGACGAACGAAGAGTGTATCCGTATTCGTCTCGTCGTTCTGAGCAACTTTCATGTAGAAAGTTTTTCCATCTGAGCTACAGATTATTTTATATTAATTTTTAAAGATTTAATTCATTTTCTAATTTATTTTAATTCAAAAATTTAATGTTAAATTGCTAGATGTACCCAGCACAGTGTACTAAAAAATGTACACTGGCTGACATGTGGAACCAGGGGACCCAGTTGACCGGTCAAACTTTGACTGGTCAACAGGGGGTGGGGCCTCCTGTCATTGACTGCCTAGTTAACTAATAGGATTAGTTAGACTAATTAAGTAGTCAATAGGTTAATTAACATGATTAATTAGGTTAATTAAATTAATTAATTAATTGCTTAATTAAATTATTATTTACTTTACTTTTTTTATTCTTTTTTTTACATTCTCAGGGGCTGGGGCCTCCTTGTCATAGGCCCACGGGCGCTAACGAGCACCGGGTTCACGGGCATACGGGCGACTGGACCAGGGCGCTGGCGTCGCCCGGGCGAAGACCGAGCCCGACCTGGGGTCAAGGCGAGGTCTGCGAGTGGCAGGGACGGGAGGCCACGCGGGGCAAGGCGCTCCCACAGGCGGAGCGAAGCGGGACGGCGGACGGCGCGGTGGCCGCGAGCAGCGCGCGGGAGGCAAAGGCCAGTGGTGGCGAGCAGCGAGCGCGGTTGCTGCGGTGGAGGAGCCGGTGGCAGCCGCAGGGCAAAGGGGCACGTGTGCGTGTGCGTGCGGTTTTCGCGGCGACGACGGGCTTGACGATGAGGCCAGGCGTGGCTGGGGAGAGCTGCGCGAGGACGTGGTCGAGGCGCGCCTAGGGCGCGAGTAGTGCCGCAAGGCGAGGAGCGGGCATGCACGAAGGGAGGGGAGCATGGCCGAGCGCGTGCGGAGTAGAGGCAGGGAAGCAGAGAGCACAGCGGGGGCCATCGAGGCCGCAGGCGAGCGCGGAGCCGCGCGGGTGCGGGACGGCGTGCACGACGATGTCCGACATGGGGGAAAGGGGAGTACGAGGAGAGGGAGGTGCTCACGGCGAGGCCGTAGGGAGCTGGCAGCGGGTTCGAGGAAGAGTTGGGGAGGTCCAGCGAGGAGGCATTGGCGACGGGGACGGGGAGCGCCGGCGACGGAGAGGACCGTGGAGATGGCGTCCGGCGATGGGTCGCAGGGGGGTTCGAGCGGCGCGGTCGATCCCACGAGGGAGAGGCGCGGGAGATCCAGGGATGGCAGCGGGCACCGAGGCGTCGACGAGGTGCGACGGGGTGGCACGCGGCATCGGCGGGGTCGGGGGCGCAGTTGCCCTGATTCCGATCCAGACGGGGAAGGAGAGAAGCGAGGTGTGGGGGGAGTGAGGTGGACTGATCTAGGTCACACGGGAGTGGGGGGTTATGGGGGCGCCGGCTGGGCCAGCCTGGCTAGCCCAGTGGCCGGCTGAGCCACGGCCCAGAGAGGGGGGTCTCTTTGTTTTCTTTTCTTTTGTTTTATTTTTCTGTTTTGCCTTTTTTTTATTTATAATACTTTTTCTGTTTTAGTTGCTTTCCTATTAATTTTAGTTTTAGTAAAATATACACGTGGCATCTAAATTAGTATTTCAACTTAGTCCATAGTCACAAAAAGTCTAGTCCTCAAATAGATTAGTTTGACATTTTATTAATTACAAAAGGTATTTAAATGATTGTTTTTACGGCTATTTTATTCATCTTATAGTATTTAAACATTTTATAAAGGTGTGGCCTCCCCACCATAATTACCTATGCAATATTTGGTTCACTCCGAACATTTTGGTTTTAATATTTGGAAACTTTTATTATTTGCTTGATTTTGAATTTGAATTTGAATCGGTTTCAAACTAATCACGAGATCAACAGTAATCGAAGTGAGGTGGCATCATTAGCAGAGAATTACTGTAGCTTAATTATCCGGGCGTCACAATCACACTTTCCTCTTCAAGGAAAAACCAACGCAAATGCTCAAGAGGTAGCAAGAAGGATTTCTGCTGCCATTGCTGGGGAGTCTACGCAAAAGCCAACATACCAAGTACCCATCACAAACCCTTATCTCCCGCATTACATTATTTGCCATTTGCCTCTCGTTTTCCTCTCCCCCCACTTCACCCTTGCCGTTTTATTCGCCCTCTCTCTCCGTCCTTCCTCTCTTTCTCTATTTGCCTCTTTTTGCCCGTTCCTTGTTTGCTTGCCATTATGACTAGTCCCCTATCTTCTCCGTTGTCTCCCGAAAATGAAGTTCTTAATTTTAAGCAAAGGGAAGGCGAAAACCTAAAAGACGCTTGGTATAGAATTTGCAATGCTCAAAATAGATCTACCAGGAAGCAATCTACTTCTATTCTTCTTCGCAATTTTTATGTAGGTGCTATTCGTTGGCACAGATTTGTCCTTGATACCATTACCGGAGGGAACTTTTTGGGTAGCCACACTTGATTCCTATAATGCTATGATAGATTTATTTGGCTCACCCCCTCTTTTGGTTAATGGAACTATGTTAACTTTGGAGCATGTAATGCAAAAACTTGAAATTATTGAAAATAAAGTTGCTACCATTGAGTTAATTGAAAATTTCAATAAAAATATCCACAACCAAATTACCCAATATGGATCTAAAGTGGGAGTAACTTTGAAAAATATTAAAGAGAAGGAACCTACAGTTAATGAAAGAATAAATCATGATTCCACTAGAATCGATAAACTTGAGGGTATCATTACCAACTTGGGAACCGCTTTTTCTTCCATAAAGAATACTCCAAGTCCTCCAACTAAAATTTCCAAGCTTATGTATGTTCCTAAAAATAAGGGTGAATCCTCTAGCAAAGAAACTGCAGATCTCAAATCTATAAGTATTCATCCTAATCTTTTTGCTATCATTAAGGAACCATTTGCTACTAATGATTTTTTAGATCTTGTGCCTAGAAGTTTGATTATTGATAAAAGGAAGGATACTCCTAAAGGTGATAGATGTCTCATTAAATAATTACCAACTAAAGATGGCAATACCTAGATCTATCCTTGCTTTTATACCTAGCTAGGGGCGTTAAACGATAGCGCTTGTTGGGAGGCAACCCAATTTTATTTTTATTCCTTGCTTTTTGATCCTGTTTAGTAATAAATAATTTATCTAGCCTCTGTTTTTGTTGTGTTTAATTATTGTTTGTGCCAAGTAGAACCGTTGGGAAGACTTGGGGGAAGTCTTTTTAATCTTGCTGTAAAAAACAGAAACTTTAGCGCTCATGAGAACTGCTGCCATTTTTATTTGGAAAGTGATATTTAGTTAATTATTTTTGAATATGATTAATAGATAAATTCCTCACGTCCAGCAATTTATTTTAGAATTTTTGGGGTTCCAGATCTTGCGTTAGCTACAGATTACTACAGACTGTTCTGTTTTTGACAGATTCTGTTTTTCGTGTGTTGTTTGCTTATTTTGATGAATCTATGGATAGTAAAATACTTTATAAACCATATAGAAGTTGGAATACAGTAGGTTTAACACCAATATAAATAAAGAATGAGTTTATTACAGTACCTTGAAGTGGTGTTTTGTTTTCTTTCGCTAACGAAGCTCACGAGATTTTCTACTTTAAGTTTTGTGTTATGAAGTTTTCAAGTTTTGGGGTGAAAGATTTGATGGATTATGGAACAAGGAGTGTCAAGAGCCTAAGCTTGGGGATGCCCATGGCACCCCAAGATAATCTAAGGACACCTAAAAGCCAAAGCTTGGGGATGCCCCAGAAGGCATCCCCTCTTTCGTCTACTTCCATCGGTAACTTTACTTGGAGCTATATTTTTATTCACCACATGATATGTGTTTTGCTTGGAGCGTCTTGTATTATTTGAATCTTTATTTGTTAGTTTTCCACAATCATCCTTTCTGTACACACCTTTTGAGAGAGACACACATGATTCGGAAATTGTTAGAATACTCTATGTGCTTCACTTATATCTTTTTGTTATATAGTTTTTACTCTAGTGCTTCACTTATATCTTTTAGAGCACGTCGGTGGATTTGTTTTATAGAAACTATTGTTCTCTCATGCTTCACTTAGATTATTTTGAGAGACCTACAAAACAGCATGGTAATTTTCTTTAATTATATTAGGCATTCAAGATTAATAATAAAATTTTCTTATGAGTGTGTTGAATAGTATGAGAAGTTGATAAATACTTGTGTTAAAGTTTGTGATTCTCGTAGCATGCACGTATGGTGAACCGTTATGTGATGAAGTCGGAGCATGATTTATTTATTGATTGTCTTCCTTATGAGTGGCGGTCGGGGACGAGCGATGGTCTTTTCCTACCAATCTATCCCCCTAGGAGCATGCGTGTAATACTTTGCTTTGATAACTTGTAGATTTTTGCAATAAGTATATGAGTTCTTTATGACTAAGGTTGAGTCCATGGATCATACACACTTTTCTTCCTTCCACCATTGCTAGCCTCTCTAATACCGCGCACCTTTCGCCAGTATCATACATCCACCATATACCTTCCTCAAAACAGCCACCATACCTACCTATCATGGCATTTCCATAGCCATTCCGAGATATATTGCCATGCAACTTTCCACCGTTCCGTTTACTATGACACGCTCCATCATTGTCATATTGCTTTGCATGATCATGTAGTTGACATTCCATTTGTGGCAGGGCCACCGTTCATAATTCTTTCATACATGTCACTCTTGATTCATTGCATATCCCAGTACACCGCCGGAGGCATTCACATATAGTCATATTTTGTTCTAAGTATTGAGTTGTAATTTTTGAGTTGTAAGTAAATAAAAGTGTGATGATCATCATTTTTAGAGCATTGTCCCAAGTGAGGAAAGGATGATGGAGACTATGATTTCCCCACAAGTTGGGATGAGACTCCAGGCAAAAGAAGAGGCCATAAAAAAGAGAAAAATGCCCAAATAAAAAAATGAGAGAAAAAGAGAGAAGGGACAATGCTACTATCCTTTTACCACACTTATGCTTCAAAGTAGCACCATGATCTTCATAATAGAGAGTCTCCTATGTTATCACTTTCATATACTAGTGGGAATTTTTCATTATAGAACTTGGCTTGTATATTCAAATGATGGGCTTCCTCAAAATGCCCTAGGTCTTCGTGAGCAAGCGAGTTGGATGCACACCCACTTAGTTTCTTTTGTTGAGCTTTCATATACTTATAGCTCTAGTGCATCCGTTGCATGGAAATCCCTACTCACTCACATTGATATCTATTGATGGGCATCTCCATAGCCCGTTGATATGCCTAGCTGATGTGAGACTATCTTCCCCCTTTTTGTCTCCTCCACAACCACCATTCTATTCCACCTAAAGTGCTATGTCCATGGCTCACGCTCATCTATTGCGTGAAGATTGAAAAAGTTTGAGAACACTGAAAGTATGAAACAATTGCTTGGCTTGTCATCGGGGGTGTGCATGATTTAAATACTTTGTGTGGTGAAGATAGAGCATAGCCAGACTATATGATTTTGTAGGGATAACTTCCTTTGGCCATGTCATTTTGAAGAGACATAATTGCTTAGTTAGTATGCTTGAAGTATTATTATTTCTATGTCAATATTGAACTTTTGTCTTGCATCTTTCGGATCTAAATATTCATACCACAATTAAGAAGAATTACATTGAAATTATGCCAAGTAGCATTCCACATCAAAAATTATGTTTTTATCATTTACCTACTCGAGGACGAGCAGGAATTAAGCTTGGGGATGCTTGATACGTCTCCAACGTATCTATAATTTTTGATTGTTCCATGCTATATTATATTCTGTTTTAGACATTATTGGGCTTTATTATACACTTTTATATTATTTTTGGGACTAACCTATTAACCGGAGGCCCAGCCCAGAATTGCTGTTTTTTTTGCCTATTTTAGGGTTTCGCAGAAAAAGAATATCAAACGGAGTCCAAACGGAATGAAACCTTCGGGAACGTGATTTTCGGAACGAACATGATCCAGAGGACTTGGACCCTACACCAAGACATCAACCAGGAGGCCACGAGGTAGGGGGCACGCCTACCCCCCAGGCGCGCCCTCCACCCTCGTGGGCCCCCTGTTGCTCCACCAACGTACTCCTTCCTCCTATATATACCTACGTACCCCCAAACTACCAGATACGGAGCCAAAACCCTAATTCCACTGCCGTAACTTTCTATATCCACGAGATCCCATCTTGGGGCCTGTTCCGGAGCTCCGCCGGAGGGGGCATCTATCACGGAGGGCTTCTACATCAACACCATAGCCTCTCCGATGAATTGTGAGTAGTTTACTTCAGACCTACGGGTCCATAGTTATTAGCTAGATGGCTTCTTCTCTCTTTTTGGATCTCAATACAAAGTTCTCCCCCTCTCTTGTGGAGATCTATTCGATGTAATCTTCTTTTGCGGTGTGTTTGTTGAGACCGATGAATTGTGGGTTTATGATCAAGTTTATCTCTGAACAATATTTGAATCTTCTCTGAATTCTTGTTTGTATGATTGGTTATCTTTGCAAGTCTCTTCGAATTATCAGTTTGGTTTGGCCTACTAGATTGATCTTTCTTGCAATGGGAGAAGTGCTTAGCTTTGGCTTCAATCTTGCGGTGTCCTTTCCCAGTGATAGTAGGGGCAGCAAGGCACGTATTGTATTGTTGCCATCGAGGATAACAAGATGGAGTTTATTTCATATTGCATGAGTTTATCCCTCTACATCATGTCATCTTGCTTAATGTGTTACTCTGTTCTCTTGAACTTAATACTCTAGATGCATGCTGGATAGCAGTCGATGTGTGGAGTAATAGTAGTAGATGCAGGCAGGAGTCGGTCTACTTGTCTCGGACGTGATGCCTATATACATGATCATACCTAGATATTCTCATAACTATGCTCAATTCTTTCAATTGCTCAACAGTAATTTGTTTACCCACCGTGAATACTTATGCTCTTGAGAGAAGCCACTAGTGAAACCTATGGACCCCGGGTCTATCTTTCATCATATTAATCTTCCAATACTTAGTTATTTCCGTTCCCTTTTATTTTACTTTGCATCTTTATCATAAAAATACCAAAAATATTATCTTATCATACCTATCAGATCTCACTCTTGTAAGTGACCGTGTAGGGATTGACAACCCCTTATCGTGTTGGTTGCGAGGATTTATTTGTTTGTGTAGGTGCGAGGGACTCGTGCGTGGCCTCCTACTGGATTTATACCTTGATTCTCAAAAACGGGGGAAAATACTTACGCTACTTTGCTGCATCACCCTTTCCTCTTCAAGGGAAAACCAACGCAAGTGCTCAAGAGGTAGCAACAATACACACAAACTTGCGTTTTGTGCAAAAAGATGTGTCTTTATAGGACATAGCCCTATGCACAAAGGATTTAAATGCATTGATGTTTCCACTGGCAGGGTCTATATATCTAGAGATGTTGTCTTTGACGAATCAATTTTCCCTTTCGAGTCTCTTCATCCAAATGCCGCAACCCACCTTCAAAAAAAAACAAATTCTTCTTCCTCTGGATTTTGATCAAGGGGGTGATAACAATTGTACTAACCAATCTGACGATATTCTGCTCGCCCCTAGTATTATGCCTGTGCAGGTACCTAGAGCAAACAACAGAGAAAATGACCAAAATTATGAAAATTTGGCTCAAAATCATCTATTATTTCATGCCAATGGAGAAGAAGGAGGAGCCGATGTGGAACCCAGGGAAGATCTTGCTGTGCCTGCCACGTCACTACGTCAGCCGGTTTTGGATCACGCGTGCGGATCTGTCTCGGGTCGCATGGCGGTGCGACAGCCCGGTCGGGTGGATGAGGCCGCGTCGGGCCAAACTGCAGGCCACTCCACGAGCGCTGAGTCATCACGCGGGAGCGGGAGTGCGCGGACCACGCGCATGCAGTCGGCAGCGACAACAACTTCGGGATCTTTTGTGGAAGGTTTCACTCCAAGTTCGACCACACCTTGCCACAAGATCATCTATGCCCTCTTAGTCTGCAGATTTGCAAGGATCTTCTGGATCCTCTGCGGCTGGTCGCATTGAGCAGTCTTCTGTGCAACTACAGCCACAACCTGACACCACTTCAGGGATTATGACTCGATTACAAAAAGGTATTAGAAATCCCAAAGTAAGAACATATGGTACTATCCCGTATGGTATGCTGTGTATTTCAGGTGAACCAACAAGGTTGAGTGATGTGCTTGGAGATCCTACGTGGAAAAGGGCTATGGATGAAGAATATGGTGCACTCATGAGGAATAAAACATGGCACTTGGTACCAAGGCAAAGAGGTAAAAATATTATTGATTGCAAATGGGTTTACAAAATCAAAATAAAAGCATATGGCTCCATTGATAGGTACAAGGCACGTCTGGTTGCAAAAGATTTCAAGCAACGTTATGGTATTTATTATGAGGACACCTTTAGTCCTGTCGTGAAAGCTGCCACCATCAGACTTGTGCTAGCTATTGCTATTTCCAGAGGACAGAGCCTTAGACAGCTAGATGTTCACAACACGTTTTTGCATGGTGTTCTGGAAGAGGAGGTCTATATGAGGCAACCACCAGGGTATGACAATAAAAAAACACCTCACTATGTTTGCAAGCTTGATAAAGCTCTTTATGGTCCGAAACAATCTCCTAGAGCATGGTTCTCAAGGGTGAGCTCACAATTGAAGCATCTTGGTTTTTGTTGCATCCAAGGCTGATACATCTCTCTTCATTTATAATAAGGCAAATACTGTCATGTTTGTGCTCATTTATGTTGATGATATCATAGTTGCAAGCTCCTCATAAAATGCCACTAATGCTCTCTTGCATGACTTAAGTTCAGAATTTGCCTTGAAGGATCTTGGCGATTCACATTTCTTCCTTGGTATTGAAGTTAAGAAGATTCAAGATGGCATAATGTTGAGTCAGGAAAAATATGCCACTGAACTTCTAACTCGTATGGAATGAAGGACTGCAAGCCTTCGCCCACACTTTTGTCTTCTTTAGTACAACTTTCAGCGCATGAAGGAGAACCACTTAAGGAAGAGGAAAGCACAAAATATAGGAGTACTGTCGGATCTCTACAATATTTGACTTTGACACGGCCAGACATATCATTTGATGTGAACAAGGTTTGTCAATATCTGCATGCTCCTACTTCCACCCATTGGACACCTGTCAAAAGGATTGTACGATACATTAAGCATACTATGAGTTTGGGACTTAATTCCAACGCTCCAATTCTTCACTGGTTAGTGCTTTTTCTGATGCTGACTGGGCAGGATGTAGTGATGACAAAAAGTCAACTGGAGGATTTGCAGTGTTCTTTGGTTCAAACCTTATTTCTCGGGGTGCCAGGAAACAAGCTACAATATCAAGATCAAGTACAAAAGCTGAGTACAAGTCATTAACAAATAGTACTGCTTGAGATCATTTGGGTGGAATCATTACTTGATGAGTTGGGAATCAAGCAACGTCGTGTTCCATGTTTGTGGTGTGACAACTTGGGGGCCACCTATCTCTCAGCTAATCCAGTTTTTCATGGCAAAACTAAACATATTGAAATTGATTTTCATTTTGTACGAGAAAGAGTGGCAGAGAAGAAGTTGGACATAAGGTTCATTCCATCCAAGGATCAGGTAGCAG
This sequence comes from Triticum urartu, assembly GCF_003073215.2. Taxonomy (NCBI): domain Eukaryota; kingdom Viridiplantae; phylum Streptophyta; class Magnoliopsida; order Poales; family Poaceae; genus Triticum; species Triticum urartu. The sequence continues at coordinate 129,470,492 of NC_053027.1, read as the reverse complement.
ATGGGTTCACTAAAGCTTTGTTAGTTAAGCCTTTTGAAGAGTTCAAGATAAATCTCAACATAGGATAGTTTAGATTAAGGGAGGGTGTTAGAAGTTTGAAATCTACACGCCATGTAATCTCAACTATCTCTCCCTCTATCTCGTATCATTCTCTATCTCTTTCTCTTGTTCTCCATGACAGATGTAACAGGATGAATCCTAGCGATTGTCCTGCCTTGTAATCCACGATAAGCTTTCTGTCCACATCAATATATAGCAACGTGGCTCTTCCCCTGGAGAGTAGGAATGCTCCCATTGATCAATCTAACACGCTTTCGATCCATTCCTGACTCAGAGTTGGGCCGCGTTTGCAACCGAACGGACACGCGCGGACGGCCGCGGCACGCGCCCTAGTCCCCCGGCCCTCCCGTCAGGGACACAACCACTTTTCTCTTCCCCTTCCCTTCCCTCCGGCCTCCTCCTTCCGTCCTCGCCGTCGCCATCACCATCCTTGTTCCTTGCCGCGTCGCCTTCCATCAAGGTCGTCCGCCCCACAACCACGCCATGTCATAGCCGCCCACGCACGCGTTTAGGTAGAGTTTTTTGCCGGTGTTCGTGGTTCATTGTTGGCGGTGGGAGAGAAGCTACGGCCACCAGTGTCGACTGTCGACCTCAACAACTTTCGACATGCGCTACATTGCCGCAGGGCGCCCACCCCACCAACACCAACCTTGCTTCGCTTCATCGACTTGCTCTTTCCGGCCGCGTCTCCACCACACCCGCAAGGTGTTTGACGCGTTGCTCACAAGGTATCATGGATAGCGGGGATGAGTTTTTCTTTCACAACTTCATTTGGTCATCGGATGATTCGTCCTCGGATGATGAAGAGATTGTGGCGGCTGCATTGGTTGTCCACGACCACATTAATAGGAAGCGACCTCCGTTTAGGGGATCAATCACAGCCATGTTCTTACCTTGAACCGCAATAGGGAGAGAGGCCACACCTTCTCTATGTCGATTACTTTGAGAATAGCGCACTCTTCAAATCACTCAAAAATCGTCGCCGCTTCCGTATGGCGAGACATGTGTTCAATCGTATTCAGGAGGGAGTGGTAGCATATGACCCATACTTTGAGTGAAAAGAGGATGCCCTTGGCAAGTTTGGCTTCTCTTCTTACCAGAAATGCACTGCGGCTATCCGCATGCTCGCATATGGAATTCCTGGTGATCCTGTGGATGAGTATATTCGTATGGGTGAGTCCACATGTCTCCTCTCAATGTATAGTTTCTGCAAGGCTGTACTGGCAGTGTTCAGCCCTGAGTACCTGAGAGAGCCAACTGTCGCTGATATAGAGGGGTTGTTAGCTATCAATGCCCAGAAGAGTTTTCCGGGCATGCTTGGTAGTATTGATTGTATGCACTAGAAGTGAAAGAACTGTCCATTTGCTTGGTATGGGCAGTACAAGGGGCATGTGAAAGGTGTTACTGTCATACTTGAAGTGGTGGCTTCACAAGATCTGTGGATATGCATTCTTTCTTCGGCATGGTTGGTTCTCACAATGATATTAGTGTTCTTCAACGTTCTCCCGTGTTTGCAAGGCTTGAAGAAGGCCACTGCCTAGCGGTCAACTTTGAGATCAATGACCACCAGTACAACAAGGGATATTACCTTGCTGATGGCATCTATCCACAGTGGTTGACTCTTGTGAAGACCATACCCAAACCGCAAGGAGAGAAGAGACAGTGGTTTGCCCAAATGCAGGAGAGTGCTAGAATGATATGGAGCATGCTTTCGGTGTGCTTCAGTCTCGATGGGGTATCGTCCGAAACCCTGCATTGACATGGAGCACTCAAAAGCTTTGAGAGGTAATGACTGCTTGTGTGATCATGCACAACATGATCATGGAGGATAAGTGTGATGATAGCATCTACGACCAAGGATTTGATTTTCAGGGTGAAAATGTTGAGTCTGAGCAGCCACTTCCTACAGGCTGCAACCTTCGAACCGTTTGTCCATTTTCATCGTGAATTGCGTGATTGGCATATTCATATCCAACTCCAGGATGACTTTGTTGAGCACATATGGACTCACATTGGCAATCAGTAGATCTATCATTTGCTTTTCATGCGAACGAATTTCAATCGGGTTGTAAAGACTATTTCATATTGTTTTTTATTTTCATTGGGTTGTAAGACTATTTCGGATGCGAAACTATTTGCTACGCTTGATTTGAACTATTTACTATGTTAGTATGCTTATGTTGGACGACGAGATGCGGTCAAAATATGGCCTTGCGTTAGGCGCACGATCGTCGCATCTAAAAATGAGAACGAATATGGTCCTATTGTCATCCCGAACGGATAAAAAGCAGATGAAATAAACATCCATCTAGGGTTATGTGTTTGATGTTGTGCGTTAGCCTAAATTGAACAGCCTTGGCCAGACACGCTCAACTCGGCCGACACGATCACATGACGCGCCCGCGCATGCTCGGTCGGCTCGCGCGCGCTGCACCCTCTCTGTCCGTCCCCATCCGCACTGGGATATGACGGCAGCAGGTTCGTCATTCCGCGCCACCGCCAAATGACTAGTCTGCCCTCGGCCCGCTTCCCTGGGCGGCAGGTCAAGACTCATCAAGCTCACACGTCCACGTCGCCAACCGGTAATCTCTCTCGGGCGTCAACGCGGGCCGACCCGGTTATGCGATGCGATGCCATCCTCCCTTGCGCGCGCTGCGGCGCCGGAGCTCGTCGTCGGCACGCGACCGCGACGTCTCTCCGTAGAGCACGCGCCAAAGTTAATCTCCTACTAGCAGTATCTACCACTACTTCCAGAAAGTTCGCAAGCTAATCAATCAGGACCACTCCGTGCGGTAAAACTATACGTACGTATGTATTTGGTCCACCTTTTGAGCTCAGCTGGGAGTGTGAAGGAAGAGCCAGCGGTATATTCGCGGACGCGGCGAACGATCGTGAAAGGCGGAGGGGCTTTTCTGACATTTCGGGGGCATGCATTAAGCCGGAAAGGTAGGCGAGCTGGATGGACGTCGACGGCCAGCGGTCACAGGTTAATGATGAGGACGAAAGGCGGTGAATTATAGGCACTAATAATCAGCTGGTTGGCCGTGGACCGGGACAGCGTCAAACCGCCCCAGCCTGCATAAAGCTCATCTTTGTCGCTTCCACCTTTGAGACATTGGCCATGTGAAGCCTCTTGCGTGATATCTATGCGGATTTCACAGTTTTTTTCCACATCAAGTTTGGGCTGCTTGCTTAATAATTCCACAGCTGTCTGGGAACATCGTCAACCAGGCACATGATGGTGGTAGTGCTATGGATCTTTTAGCAAGATCTTGCAAAGCTCATGGAGCGCTGCAACTTGCAAGAGCAACTTCTAGGCTATCTTACCTGTCCCATAAGCGATGGTGCTTATATATAAACCTAAGACGATAGGCGGAGAATTAATTAGCACTAACCGACCTGATAGACCAGTGTCATTATGCTCTGATCGGCGATCGCCGCTTTGATCCTCGTTTAAGTCCAAGCCCGTGATGACATAAAAATGATCGGCATCGAAGCAGTTGTCGCGTCTTCTTTGCCTTGCCGCCACCCTCGTGCGCGGGGCCCACCGTTCACGTGGGCCAGAATCGACATGCGGGCCCCCGCCACCTCCCCCCAAATCCACGAGATCAACATTTTCTGCGGCTTTCGCTTGGCCCAGAGCCCTCCACGTCCGCCCCCTCGCGCCACGTCACCGTCCCTGTCCCCGCGCCCCCACCTACCAATATCTCGGGCTGGGATTCCCTCCCGCGAGTCCGCGAAGCGACGCCAGATTTGCCTCGCCGTCCCCCGCTATAAAGCCACGGACGGCCTCGGCTTCCACTAACTTTTGCTTCGCCGTGGAAGGGATCGTCGTAGCTGGCTTAGCTTGCTGCTTTGCTTCCAAGTGTTGCTGCTGGTGGTGCTGTGGTAGTGTGGTAGTGTGGTGTGAGGTGTGATGGAGCTGCAGGGGCTGGGGAGGTACTGGGGCGTGGGCGGCAGGAGGTGCGGGTCGTGCCGGGGGTCGCCGGCGGCGGTGCACTGCCGGACGTGCGATGGGGGCAGTGGGGACGGGGCGTACCTGTGCGCGGGCTGTGGCGAGGGGCACGCGCGGGCGGGGCACGAGAGGGTGTGGGTCTGCGAGGTGTGCGAGCTCGCGCCGGCCGCGGTCACCTGCAAGGCCGACGCCGCCGCGCTCTGCGCCGCCTGCGACGCCGACATCCACCACGCCAACCCGCTCGCGCGCCGCCACGAGCGCGTCCCCGTGCAGCCCATCGGGTCCTCGTCACCCGAGGGGCAGGAGCAGGAGCAGGATGCGTTCGTGATGTCGTTCGGCGGCTCGGTCGACGGGGAGAAGCAGCAGAACCCCGTGGTGAACCTGAACGACGCTCTGGAGGCCGGCGCCGGCGGGAAGGAGAACGTGAAGCTGGACTTCCTGTTCGCGGACATGATGGACCCTTTCTTCGGCTCCGAGCTCCCGCGCTTCCCGCACGCCGACAGCGTTGTCCCCAGCGGCGGCGCGGTGGAGCTGGACTTCGGTGGCGTCGCCGCCCCCGTCGTCGTCTCCAACCCGTCCTACAGCTCCTACACGGCGGCGTCGCTCGGTGGAAGTGTAAGCCCTTGCTCCCCTCTCCTCCAAGAACCTTACCCTCGCGTCATCTGTGCTAGCGCATCTTCCTAATATTTATTGGCCTTCCATTTAGCAGGGCTCGTCGTCGGAGGTCGGCTTGGTGCCGGACGCGATCTGTGGCCGAGGCGGCGGCATCATCGAGCTGGACTTCGCACAGTCCAAGGCCGCGTACCTGCCCTACACCCCCACACCAAGCCACAGTACCGTAAGCGCCTAACTAGATTAGCTAGCTAACTGTTTTGTATCAACGAGCACATGTAATTGATCACTGGTCTTGTGATTAAACACAGGTCTCCTCGGTGGATGTTGGGTCGGTGCCGGAGCGGAGCGACAGCGCCGTCGCGGCGGCGACGCCGGCGACGGGGGAGGGGAGGGAGGCGCGTCTGATGCGGTACCGCGAGAAGCGCAAGAACCGGCGGTTCGAGAAGACCATCCGGTACGCGTCCCGGAAGGCCTACGCCGAGAGCAGGCCGCGCGTCAAGGGCCGCTTCGCCAAGCGCGCCGACGACGCGGACACCGACGCCGTCGCGGCGGCCACGATCACCACGCCGGGGCCATGCGTGCTCGACTTCGGCAGCTACGGCGTCGTGCCCACCTTCTGAGGCGGCGCCTGATTTGGTGTCCATTTCCTCCGGCGAGCGTGCCGGCTGGGTGCCTAATTAAATCCGGCACCGCCATGGCCGGCACGAGCGCGCCGACGTGCATGCGTCGTGTTCCCTCTTGTATAATTGCATGTAATGTTTTTCGAGCTGGCTGATCGCTGGCTGGCGTGTAGTATACTGTAATCAACATGCACGCACGCACGCACGCATGTTTTGCTAGAACTAGAATAATACAGATAGTTCTAGTTGACTAGTCTACTACCCTGTACCCTTTCCCTGGGCTAGCTTGATGCCAAATTAGGCTAGGGCAATGTAACGTGTTTGCTGGAACAGCTTAGTTCTAGTTTTGGATCCACAGGATACTTATCTCCAAAAGTCATCTTCTCCACTTATCGTTTTACAAACCAAGGTTTAAGTGATACGGACGTCATCTTCAAGATACTAAGAGACTTGTCGCTTCTCTAAGTTGTACCAGTAGCAACGCACGTCTCAAGCATTGGTCAAATGACAAATGAGATCGGCATAAAAATAGAATACAGAAAAAATTCTAAAAGGTAATACTCCCTCCATTCCACAATGTAGTGCTTTCTCTATCCTCGTGCTTCAACTTTGATCATAAATTTAACTACCAAAACCGATTGCGGCGGGAGCAAAAGTTTTATCAGTGAATTCGTATTCGAAAGAAGTTTTTAATTATATATTTTTTTCTCCTGCCGCAGTTGGTCTTGTTAGTTAAATTTATGGTCAAAGTTGGACCTCGGGAAGAGCGGGCACACTATATTTTAGAATGGAGGAAGTATGAGTTAAATAGAAACACATCTTTTTTAAGCGAGACTTTATTGTGGTCATGTTGTTGCATAGAGACAAAAATATATTGGTTAATCCATTCTGTGTTTCAATAGGTTGCAATAGAAGAAATCTAATTATGACTGGAAAGCAGCCTTGCATTGTGTTTAGTACGTGAAGAAGCAATCCCACAATTGATATCAATATCATGGTGTAAAGGAATTGAGAACTAAAATCTCAGTTGATAATTCATAGATGAGTTTGCTAACCAGGTGTTATCTAAACCTGCAAATGGCCTTGATAATGAACAATGAATTTTCCGGCACTCGATTATGTGCTGCAAATATTCCGACCTCTCGCATCAATGACTGCTAAAATGAAGAACATGTATATTACATAAAAGAAATCAATGACATCGAACCATATTCTAAAATAAATCATAACATCATAAGGTATTCAGGGGCTTCACAACGGCACTGTTTTTAACACATATCAAACATTTTTCAATTACACGATGAACTTTTTTTTCTAATATCAATGTTTCAAAATACATGTTGAAATTTGTGTGAAATACAAAATGAACATTTTTTATACCACGATGAACATTTTCAGCACACATTAAACATTCTCATAAATGACATCCACGTTTTTCTTACATGTGCAAAACATTTGTTAAGTGTTAGAACTTATTATGTAAATGTCACAATTTCTTTAAAATTAAATTAATAATTATTACACTATATAAATAAATTTCTAAATATGGAACATGTTTTTGTCATGCGTAATTTTTTTCTTACATACCAAAAACGTTTTTGTTGGATGATGTGATTTTGTTTTAATTATGGAAATAAATTTCTTGCATCTTATATTTTTCTAAAATGATTGAAATATTTTCAAGCATGATCATTTCTCTAGAAGCCATGAACAATTTTTTGAACCTTATACAACTTTTTCAAAGTTAAACAAGCATTGTATAGAAATCTTTTAAAAATGTCATAAACAACTTTTTGAAACGTGTGTGCATTTTCTAAAAGCCATGATCATTTTCTGAAAGGTGTGAACATATTTTGGAAATTGCTCGAGCAAATTTTTTATACTGCATGAACATTTTCTACATGTGACATGAACGCATTTTATAATAAATTAATTTATAGAATATACATATTTATGATATTGAAGTATATAAAAATAATAAAATGAAAAAATAGAATACAAAAGAATTTTCTAGGGGTACAAAAAGAGATAAGAAACAGAAGAAAACAATGGAACACGGGAAAAGTAAAGAAAATGTGCTTCCAGGATAGGGGCGCTTTGTAACTTGCAGCAATTTCGCGTCTCTGATGAGCCTGGCACGGTAAAGCCTGGCCCAATTATAAGACGATACCAGTGAGTGCAGCCTCCATCTCGTAAGAGAGACATAGGGGGTGTTTTGTAAAGAAATAATACTAGTGACAACCATAAAATTTGCATCTGATGTTCAGTTTAATACTAAAAGTTATAAAATATGTCATCGTGGTCACATGTCTATGTGAGGCCCGCGTCGTCGTCCATCTAGGGCAATTCAAGCGGCCAGAAACCTAGACGCCGCCGCTGTAAACTCCCTCCTCCCCTCTTCCGCCGTTGTCGGAAGACACCGCCGGGCTAAGCCCGGGGGCCGACGGCGGTGGCGGGGGATCTCCTCTCTCGCGCGTCTCCCGGATGGACAGATCCCAAGGCGTGTGGTGGCGCGACCTGTTAGAATAAATCCGAGGCATACCGTCGACCATCTGAGGACCAGGCAATCACACGAGGCACGACACCGGGATTTGTTAACGAGGTTCACCGATATGACTACATTCTCGGGGCCTGACTACGGGCGCTTCTCCCCGTGACACCGTCACAATACCGCACCCGGTCGCTCTGGACGCCGGCACATGTCGCCGGCTTCCCATGCGTTCCGGTACTATTATGTTGGCATAGGTTACATCGTGTGTCTAGCCCCGCTATATATGAGAGGCCTAGGATACAAGTGTCCTACTAGGACACGACTCCATATCCTATCTAAACACAATACAACTACAAGTCCAATTGTAACCTATCTTCTATATTCGACACAACTCTAACAAACTCCACCTTAGCGAATATTCTCCACCACCTTGAATTCGTCAATGCGTCAAACTTTCATGTACATTGGACTTGAGCTTATCCCATGAGTACCGCTGCTACTCCAAAAACTCCATATGACTCTACCTGCAACTTATATTCTCTTCTTTTCTTGAGCACAGTCAACACTTGAGCAAAATCAAGTTCCACATTACTCTAGTTTGTGTGTCCAACTCCTAGAGTATCAGTCCAACGTCATCACACACTGATCACTGACCTGCGTGAAAGTGAACAACTCACATATTGAGTGTCACACATAAGAGTTACCTGAACTCAACATCACCGCTTCTTTCTTGACCGTCTGTCGGAAATTTGAAGGAATTTCACCATTGCTTGTAATCATCTCGAGTCGAATTCACAGTTGTCTCACCACATGTATGCCCACCAGAGCCCTGATCCGTCTCCATGCCCCGTGCATACCGCACGCCTTGCCGCTATTACCGCGTCGAGCCTCCGCTGTCCCGGTCGAATCTCAAGGGTCGCGAACCCACATCACTCAACCCCCACTGCAGAGTACCATCGATCATCACCGACCGCTTCCATCAGACCACTGGGCTCCAGTCCGAACTGCATGTCACTCGCTTTTCCCGCTGAATAGGCTTTGACTCTCTGCCGACTTACGCCGTAGCCCCTCAATCCAGCTCCACCTTCAACATGACTCCATGATAGTTGTACGTGCCACCCCGCGCCCCGTTGACTCCAAGTTCTCATGTGTACCGTCTTGAATCAACCCCACGCCATAGCTTTGTCGAAACTACACAAGCACTCAGGCCCGTGCCACGTGTTTCCACGTCCAGAAGTCGGTCACCATCGACATCACGCTCCTATCTCGTCGTCGCCGATCCCACCACCGTCTTCTGTACCAACCGACTCACGTCGATCTAGTCCAACCCAGCTGAACTTCTCCGGCTGCACGACACACTCAAGGCTCCCAAATCGTCTTCCTTGAATTTTATTTCATCACTTGACAATTCCATCTTAGCTAACATGACTTCCCACAACGCCTTCAAGCATCTTTATTGTGTCAACAAATCTTTCATCTGTGTCTGTCATAACCCAAGGTTTTCAGTTCTGAAAACTTCTCCACCTCAAATCTGGTATCTTTTGACGCCATGATTCTTCGTATAGCTGACCTGTGAAAAATTATCCAAGCTTCTCACGCCATGTCCAAGTACACACCATGTGTACTATTAGTAGCCTAGTTGATCTTCACGTGATTCAACTCCAGGCCTGACTCAACTCTTGATGCTATTTGCTTTTCCTTGTCCTTGCGCTAGTTTCAATGGATTTCTTCTCCGTCGACTTGATCTGCCTTGTGGCGTACATAAGGACTCGGTCCTCTTTTTTTCTTTCCCACAATCTCCGAATAACCTAGCTCATGATACCATTTGTTAGAATAATTCGAGGCACATCATCGATCATCGAAAGACCAAGCAATCACACGAGGCACGACACCGAGATTTGTTAACGAGGTTCACCGATATGGCTACATCCCCGGGGCCTGACTACAGGCGCTCCTCCCCGTGACACCGTCACAATACTGCACCCGGCCGCCCTGGTCGCCGGCACATGCCGTCGGCTTCCCCTGCGTTCCGGTGCTATTATGTTGGCATATGTTACATCGTGTGTCTAGCCCCGCTATATATGAGAGGCCTAGGATACAAGTGTCCTACTAGGACACGACTCCATATCCTATCTAAACATAATACAACTACAAGTTCAACTGTAACATACCTTGTACACTATATTCGACACAACTCTAACACGACCGGTCTGGGATCTGCGGCGCGGCGGATGGCGGCAGGCGGCGGGAGGCCGGCCCGTCCTCGGACGGCGACGGCTTGGCGCGGTGGAGGCCAGGGCTGCGGGCGCTGCGGATGGCCCTTTGGGCGGCGGCGGCTGCTGTCAGCAGCGGCCGGCTTGGCTGCGATGGCATGCATGCTGCCTTCAGATCGGCGACGATGGCGTAGAGGGCCTGGTGGTCTCGTCGGCGGCACCTCTGATCAGATCTGTTCTGACCAGTGCAGCCGGCGGTGGTGGTCATCTTTTCCGTCAGAGGTGGTCGGCCTGAGGCTGGGTGCTCGGATCTCGGGATCCGTCATCTGGCACCAGCTGCGAGTCGGGGAGACGTAGTTGCCGGTAAAAACCGAGCCGACGGGGGGCGATGGTGGCGTTCCACGTCGTTACCTTGATGAAGGCATCGTCATGTGACTACCGTCGACCCTCTTGTATTGCTCCCGGGGAAACCCTAGGATATGGTGTTCCAGGCCGGACGATGACGACACCGCGGTGTCGTTTCTCTCTTGGGAACGTCGTTTTGTGAAGCAGCGCTGGAAGTCAGAGGCAGGAGGTGGAGCGGCTTCGTCTTGCACGGAGCTTCGATGGAGATGTCAAGTCATGCCTGACCGACAGGTGCTACGCTTGGTCATGCCTGGTCAGCAGGTGCTACGCACCACATATCCTCCAAGGGCTTCAAGCTGTGTCGCTGGTGGTACGTGGCAGCATGGCGCTGAGGTGTATCAGTGGCGACCGCAACATGTACAGCTGTTTGCGCGCAGGGAGGAGGTGCCGTTGGGCGCCGTGGTGGCGTCGATGATAGTTGGACCGAGCAAGGTTGATGCATCAGTACAGTTCTAAAGATGGAGCGGTGACAGTTGGCGGCGGCGGCCTCTGTGAGCACACCGGACCAGTGTGTGCCCCAGACCCGGCAAGTGGCTAGGTTAGGGTCTCAGGTCTTAGATGTTAGGCTTGGCTGCGATGCCTGTTTGATATTAGGCCGAGGCTATCTACGCCCCTTCATCAACTGGATAGGTGTAGCGACAGTTTTGTTGCTTAGACGGCGGCTTTAGTCTTACTATTGTATGCTTTATAATGTCTTATGAGAATGATTAATAAAGTGACCATATGCATTGTCCAGATACAGAGGCCGGGGGTCATTCTCCTTTTTTTTTTAAAAATAACTTGTCTATGTGTGTGTAGATACAATCACTTCCCTGTATCCAGCCGTACCACGTGCTAACGTGGCGTGTGAGCAAGAATACAACCCACATGTCAGTGGCTGTGAATGGTGAGGCGTTTGGTGAGCCTGACATGGTGGAGCCTGACTATTTGCCCCGCGAATTCTGTAGCCACAGGACCATAGCACGAAAGTTATTTCTCGCTTTGTGCGAGGCATCTGTACGTCTCACCCGAAGGATCTTTTGAACACGTATAACTAGGCTGGCCGACATCTTCTTTTCGCGGTCTCTCGTTAGCTCGGGTAAATAGTTTTCTTCTTCTTCTTTGTTGGCTGCTGAATGAATTTGTCTTGTTTTCTTTGGGTTTTTCATGTTCATTTACTTTACAGTTTTTACTTGTTTTTATTTTTTTCTTTTCCTAAGTATTTTACTTGTTTTTATTTTCTTTCCTTTTCTAGGTATTTTACTTGTTTTTATTTTCTTCACGATTTTCTTTGTTTTTATATCTTGTCTACTTTTACAAGTTTTACTGTCTTTTGCTTTATAGTTTTTATCGGTTCTGTTTGCATTTTTTGGCTTTCATTGCATTTCATTGTTTTTGCATAGGTATCTTTGGTCTTTATTTTTACTTGTCTTTTCCTTTGATTTTCTATGCTTCTTCACCGGATTTCTTTCATCTATTTGTCTCCAGCTTTCATCGTTTTTATTTTTCCCTTTTCTTTGTTTCTTCATGGTTTTTTTTTTGGGTTCTCTGTTTTCTTCATCTCTTTGTTGGTTTTCTTTTGTTTTTTGTTTCCCATTTTTTACGGCTTTCTTTAGTTTCTAAGATTTCCTATTTTTTTCATCTATTGAACAAATTTTATTTTGTATACATAATGTACATTTTTAGTGTACACGTGCTTTTTTTATATATGTCAGGAACAATTTTTATGGACATTAACTATTTTAAAAATACTTGATTAACATTTTTCATGTATATGTTTTGATGTTATCCTTATTCATACACATCTTACATTTTTATACATATACAATACTTTTCATATGCATCTAACATTTTTAAATACAATTTTGAAATCAATGATTAGCATTTCCTAAATATATAATTAATATTTTATTAAGTACATGATTTAGCACTTTTAAATTCAATGATTTTTTAAAAACATGTTTTGATGACTAAATTTTTTCATACATATTGTACATGTTTTATGTAAATCTGAAACAGTTATTTGATATACGTCTGACATTTTTCAAATACATGATTAAGTTTTTTTAAACACATGTTCTTGAAAAACATATTCAAATACGTGTTAAAAAATTTCAAATACATACCAGTTTTTAAATACTATAAACTTTACTCTAAAGTTGTGCCATCATAATTTAATTCCACAATTTTTTTTTCTTAAAACAAAAGTAATTCTTTGGGAAATATATGTATTTTAGTATTATTTGAAGATATAACAAAAATAAGAAGAATTAGAGTTATAGACGCGCCTATGACCATGGCGTACATTTGGCAAACAGAAAACATTAGTTCATGAACTGAAAACTAATGCAACAAACAACATTAGTGGACCGTGCTATGACCACACCGTTTCAAGCGAGCTATAAACGTGCCCGAACCATTGCGTGCATCTGGTGAAATCCTATGTCAAGTTTATGGCACCGAATTCTTCATTAACCCGAATATTTCCTTATCCAGGAATCTTTCTAAATTCTACTTTTTTTTACAAGTTGTGAACATTTGTTTCTTTCAGAAACACTTTTCTGTAAATTCATGAACATATTTTGAATTCACCAACATTTTCCAAATTTGTGAACATTTCCTGTTCACCATGTGTTCTCCAAATTCGTGAACAGCTTTTGAATTCCTGAACATTATTTCAGTTTCACAAACATTATTTCAAGTTCATGATCATTTAAAAAAATTCATGGACAATATATTGTATTCACTCATTTCTCAAATTTGCATTCTGTTTGCAAATTTGCGGGAATTTTTATGATTTTTAATATTATAAATATGCAAACACTTTTTCTTATATACGAACATTTTTCAAATTTATAAACTTGTCATCATAAAGCGAAATATTTTTTCAAATTCATTTTTGTAACCCACGAACAATATTAAACATCATGTATTTTCCATATCCATATGATCGAGTCCTTAGGTTTCCGAATAGTGTAATTGAATTATAAGTGTGATTCTTTCCCGAATTCCCAGTTTTTTAAAGTTCATCATTTTTTTTAAATTTAGTAACATTTTTAATTCACGAACAATTTAAAAATCTTTGATCATTTTTATAAATTCATGAATATATTTATAAGATTCTTGAGCTTTTTTTGGAAATGACAAACTATTCTGAAATCCTGATTTTTTTCTAAAATTTGAAAAGTACTTTTAATATAAGAACTGTCTGAAATAAAATGATATCCGACTGAACAAACAACCGAAAAGAAAAATCGTCAGCAGGTAGCAGTAGTGCATATGGGCCTCAACCGAATGAATCCCATGGAAAAGGTGCACTCGCAAGAAAGGTCGAGTTCTCACCATAAGACTGACTAGACAGAATATAGAGAACATGGCAGGAACCATGACTTATAATGTTCATATACAAATTACAGAGTTAACATTTACAATTATTGCTTCCTCTTCATGGTGCCTATGTGCCAATTTGGAGGTGCACGTGTGACACAGTGATCCGAGCACAAGTTCAAAAACCGTGGATAACATTGCACTTTGAGGTCCTATTTGATTCGTTGGATTCTCAAAATGTAGGAATACAAAAGCATACGAATAGAGTGAGCCCTCTTTTTCCCCACAGAATTACATAACTACAATAATTTAGATGGAGGAGTGTTTATAGCACAGAAAAACAAAGAAATTTTATTAAAATGTTTGAGTGGGCGGGCAATCTATAATACCTAAATAGTTCATCCCCACTAACCTATTTCTCTTAACATGCAAGATGTCCATATCAGCAAATCTTCCACCTCAGCAAATCAGCCATGTGTCAAAAAAATCAACAATTTGTTGGATATTTTTCCGTAGTACATGGTCACCCCCAAAGCAAGCCAACGTTTCCTATTCACGGCACATCCTAATTGGAGCAAAATAAAAGAGCCTCAGGCACGCACGTATCATCTTCTCTGGCGATTCCTTTGATCTTCCCTGGTGATTCGTTTGTTCTTCCCTCCCACCTTATATTTCTCTCCCGTGGCCCATCGGCATCCACACCCCAAGCCATCTTTTGGCCTTCTACGAATCCGTGCAACAATCTCATCTCTTGGCTGCCTACAACGACACTACTGCCGAATTCAGAGGCGAGGAGCTGCGATGATCCGAACAGATGTTGGATTTAGTGGTGAGAAGCTGCGCCAGCCTCTCCTGCGGCAGAGCTCCGCCATACCGTCCCTTTCCCATCTTCCACTCCATGCGACACCTTCAACTCTCTCCACCACCGCGGATTCGACGACGAACAGGTACGACTGCCCCTGCCACAACCTGATTTGATGACGAGGAGTCTCGCCAACCCCTTCAGCAATCAAGCTCTTCCGCCCTCACTCCCTTCACCATCTTCAATTGTTACCTTGATGCAGCCCGAAGAAAAGGCGAGTAAAATACATCAGGTTTTGGTTTTCTACAGTGTCACTGCAAGATTTCATCCTGAATTTGTGGATTGTTGTGGAATCATGAGCTTCTGCATATGATAAGGTGAGTTATCATGTTAGTGGTTTTTCGGAAGAAGTTGGCTTAATTCTCTGTTCATTACAATGATGACCTATAGAACAGATAACTGGATTAGCATGATTTTGATGTGTTATCCCTTAAATGTTATTTCGGAGGATATACACAGGGAAGCGACAATGATGGTACAAAAGATCCCAGATTAACATAGAGGAAGTACCAAGAATCGAGTAGTTAATTTTGTATACTTTATATTGTTATGGCAAAAAGCCCGCGACTAAATAATCTGTATACACATCATGTCGTATAGTTTGATTCGGTATGATGTGCACACTTACAGTTCATAATAAGAGGCCAGAAAGGTGTTTATTCCTGGTTAGTAAACTTACCTTTGTTTTTTATAAATGTATTTCTGTACTTCGTTGTTCTCTCTTACATTAATGAGAAACAAGCTATTACCGTTGGTTTTTAGCTATGATGTGCCATCCGGCGTGGCACCATCTATAAGTTGCCTCTTACTTTTGTCAATCTATTTTCGCTAAAGATCTTGATGCATACACACTACACACTAAACTCTCTCGCTTCTTTCCTGAAAGGTACTGAAGTTACCGTCTTCTTTCGTGAATGGTGCACTGAAGTCGTTATCTTCTGTCATGCTTCTGTTGGATAGATCATAAGAATTGCATGCTAGGTGGAAAATGTTTTTAATTCAAGAAATTTCGAAGAGATGTGCTACTTGGCCCAGTCTAACTCATAACTTTTTTTTTCTATTTTTCCTTTTCTTACAGAAGTCTACTTCCTGCACACGCAACAATGTAAGGTATATGCAAATGTATGTTTACCGCTAATCATGGTAGCTCGCTTCCTTTCTTTGCTGTAATTTTACTACAATTCCTCTATATATACTTGCCTTTGTGCAAGTATTCCATGTAGATTCAGATAAATATCATGCACTGTTGATGCATAAATAGATTATTCTGAAGTTTCATCTTTCGTATGGTCCACTGCAGATCAATGAAACTGAAAATAGTATTCCTAAAATTATGATCATTTTGGTCTCTTGAGAAAAGGATTTAACTTTACTGAACATTCCAGTGTTACTTTGCTTATTTTATTTTCTTAGTCACACTTGGAGAGGTCTATGGTGTCACAAGTTTACTCAAATTTAATAAAGATACAGGTGTAACGGCTATCTAGGTACACCCAAGATCCCCAAAATAATCGATCAATGTCTGCAAAAAATACTATTCATGGCATGTAACATTGCGCATCATGTATCATTCTAAAGTATTGTTGTCAAAACAGAATCGTATATTCATAATTTTGCTTAACCTTTTTTGAGTTATTTTACCAAGTAAAACAATAATTTGGGGCAACATTTCCCGTAGCAACGCGCGCGCGGGGAATCATCTAGTTTTGTCAGTAATCTCAACCGGTTTCGTAACTCCAACATGCTCGGATAGCCGGACCGGATATGTATGTATGACATTCTCACGTGCATGCGTCGATGGATGGATGCGGACAAAAGAAAAACGACCTGACGGCTCACCGAGAGCCTGTCTTCTGACCCCACCCCACTCATCCATAGGTTGGTTCCAAGTCTACCCTGCCATCATGTTGCTTCCTTCCATCTGTTAGAAATCTCTCTCATATGGTTGTCGTGTATGCATCCTCAATCACTTGCAAATTAAGTGTGATTTGTAACTACATATTGGCTACCCATATATAAAGATGAAATTAAGTTGATTTCCCTGTAAAGTTTTTCTTGTGCGGAATTATATATACTCTACAAGCGATCAATATGTCTAAACGACGTATCTTGAATAATCGCCACAGTGTAAAATTTACAGCTACTGAATTGAACAGCACAAGATCCCCGCAGAGGAAAACTACAAAAAGAAATCCATAGAAAAAAAGACCTTCCATGTAAATTGCACTATCTCGCTAGCTGCTAATCACAGAGCTACCAGTGCTACTGCTAGCCAGCTCACTCGGGCTCAGACTCTGCGCGTCGTCTTCGGAGCCGGCTGGCTGCGCGCCGGCCTCCCGCGCATCCGCCATCTTCCTCTCCTCCGACCTGCACGCGGCGCAGCACGCGGTCTCCGCGCCGGCGTCGGCGGCACGGCTCGTCATCGACGCCGGCGTGGCCAGGAAGCTCGGCTGCTCGTCGCCGGCCATGATGACCACGACGTGCCCCAGCCACTCCCTCGCGGGCTCGGCGGCCGAGCCCTTCTCGCCGTCGGAGCCCGCGGGCTGGTCCTCGTCCGGGCCGGCGAGGCCGCCGGAGAGCTTCCAGTAGGAGCAGGCCAGGGTGAGGAGCGAGAGCGCGATGAGGGCCAGCATCGTCGCGAGCCCGCCGAAGAGGTACGGCACCGGCGTCTGCCACGTCGACCGCGGCGCCGCCGCCGCGGGGCCGTGGGCCATGGGGTACTCGGCTCCGGGCCTCATGGCATGGGTCGCTGGCGTCCCAGTGACAGCAGTGCGCGCCTCTCTGTTGTCTGTGTTGTCTGTTGCGTGGGTGGTGTGATGCTGCTACGTTCCACATAAAATTCCCGTGGGAATGGGAGTGGTGCTACTCGCTAATGCCTCTGGTCACCTATATATTGAGGTCCATTACTGAAGCTGCACTAACAGTACTGTTGCGTGGGTGGTGTGAGAAGATGGTCTTGATTTCTAGGAGCAACGTGCAAAAGCACAACGTCAGCTGGCTTTTCGACGTGTCATAAGAACTAGTTTTAGGGTTTACGCTTGATTAGTTCATCGCAGAAAGTATATAAAAAAAGACAATATTTGTTAACGAGGTCCATCGCCCATCAAACATGAGTTATATCCTCCGGGTATGACTATGGACGCTTCTCTCGTGTACTAAATCCATACATATCAACGAGAGCCTACTAGGTTCACTGAGTCTATTTTGGCTACCCTGCTTCAACTCAAACACATACCCTCCTTATACTTCAAGTCTAACCGTAGTCAATACACACGTATTTGACATAATTTCAACAAGAACAATTGATATGGAAGAGAATTGTGATAAAGAGAATAAACAACATATATTAATTCATTTGAAGTTGTCGCGCCAAAGATGCCGGGGGACTAATCCACGAACATCTATGGGACCGGCGGACCGAGTCCCTTTCGGTTCGGCGGGGGCGAGGGTCGCACGAAGAGCGGATCGAGGCGAAGCACACGAGCTGTTTACCCAGGTTCGGGCCGTACGGATGCGTAAAACCCTACTCCTGCTTTGTGGTTCGTATTGAGTTCTTGCTCGGGAGCGCGGAGTGTTACAGTACACTCCAGCCGCTAACGAGACCGAGCGTGAGTGTTCTCTCTCCCCCTCTTTTACGTTGCGCACGGGCCTCCTTTTATATGCTCAAGGGGTCACCGACAGGTGGCAACGTAGACAAGGGTAAAAATGGAAAGGTGCTGCGGTTGGTACAGCAACCTGCTACAGTGTATCATACCTAACCCTGACGGCAAGGGACAAGGGCATTAAATGCCTGTCTGCGTCGCCTAAACAGTGCAAAAGGGACCGTCAGGGACGCCACCGCTCGCCACGATGGCGATCTTGTCAGCGCTGCTTGCCACCGCGCACCGCTGGCTGCACAGCCTCCCGCCACGCACGCCTGGAAGGGTCCCAGAGCGACACGTTGGTGGATGTGCTGGAGCGCGGGCACGGGGTGATGGCTTGCCGCGGCAAGCGCCTTGCCGCGGTCGTTGTCTTGTCGCGTCCGGGAGCTTGTCGCTCACCGGGCCTTGCCGGGACGCGTGGCGCGTCGCGGCAAGTTCCTTGAGATGCCTTGGTTGGCCTTCCTGGCAAGCTCCTCTTGCCGGGGTCTTGAGATGCCTTGGTTGGCCTTCCCGGCAAGCTCCTCTTACCGGGGTCTTGAGATGCCTTGGTTTGGATACTTTGTCCTTGAATGGCTCCAAAGAAACCACGGAGGATCTTGGCGGTTAGCCGGCAAGCCTTGCCGTGGGATGCTGCGACTGCCCGTGCACAAGTTCAATATTGTTTTTGATAAAGAGAATATACTAATATGAAAAAGATATCAACTTACACTCTAATCTTTGCACATGATTTCAAGAGCTAGCCGGGGCATTGAGGATGCACACAGAAAATGATTAATAGATCAATTGCAGCAAATATCCGCATCAACCATTAATGATGGCAACCTTGGAGAAACATGATAGGTGTTCCAACAACCACACCTCTTCAAAGTGAACGACACGCCAACACTGTCGTCGCTGGACCTCAACCATTGAGGTACATCGTGGGTTTTCACCCCAAAGAGAAGTTTGACTAAACTCCAGGCTATGTCGTCAATATAGTTTTTTTTAGATATTTTCCAACTAAAATAATAATAATAATAATAACTATAGATATGCTTAGGATGTTTCAAGAAAAAATATATGTAGTAATCCCCCTTAGCGGTCAAACGATGCTGCCTAGATGGAAATGAGATGGAAGGGCGTTTCCACAAGGCCATCTAACAAACTAGGGGCATACCCAAGAACTCTGAAAAAACCAGGTGCAAACTCGAGTAGTAGAACCAACTAAAGAAAGTAATGCAAATATCCTTTTATTTTCTACCTTTTATTCTCTGGCCCTCCCACAAGAGCAGATTTTTGGAATCTGATATACTAGAAGTCCGGAACACATTTCATAAACCTGATACAGTATGTTTTAAAAATTACAAGAAAATTCAAAAACTACATTTGTGACCTTGGTAAAAAGAAAGGAGAAAGAGCTACATTTATAATTTCAAAAACTACTCTCAAGACATATTTTTGGCCCTTTATATATAAATAAAGCCGAATGGTCAAACGATATAAAGTATCGAGGTATCCCCTGGAAGCCGGTCAATTAAAATACACGGAAAAATACTAGGCGGAAATGGTTAAACACACACAACCATGCACTACTGAACGTCCCAGAAGGTCACTGATAGGAAGCGCAGGAGACATGTTGTCACATTCGATTAAGATCCACATGCGTCGACCATGCCCTCAATAGGGTCATGACACGATTGCCAACGTCACCGCTCAGTCCAAGGCGAATGAAGGTTTTCACCCTGAGTGTCTGAAGGTAAGGGAAGGAACAAAGTGATGCCCCAAGAGGAACGATACAAGAAAAGATATCGCCGGTGCCAAGGCGCGGAGCTTTCGTTGACCCCCCCATCCACCACATCGCATGGAGAAGTACCCCGATGGAGAACCTCCACCACGGACCAGGGACTCCATATCCAAATCAGGACTCGGCCTCCACCACCGGCAACAATTTCTCGAGGACCACCTGCCACAACACACCTCACCACCTACATGACCGAAGCACACTGCCAACACCAGCTACCACGTTGCTCGCCAGAGAGCCAATTCGTGTAACCCACAATCCAGGGTGGCCGCCTTGGCACCCTTGGCCCCGAGCCCGGCCCATGCAAAGCCGAACTCGATGAGCACGCAGGAGGGGGCGGAAAAGCCACTCATTCCCGCCGCTAGACAACATTCAACCCCTTGCTCAACCGTGAGCACGAGCAAATATGGCCCGGAAACAGTCCCGTCTAGATGGCTACCAACCACCACTGCAATGACGGCTATCAGGTCATTATATCTAGCCCCGCCTATTATGGAGGCCAGGTCTGGATGGGGCCCACCCGCACAACCGACCCACCCTGCCCCAACTAGGAAGATGAGAGCTTCTGACAACACACAACCATCGACAGGAAGGAGGGTGTTAGACTGCAGGCCGCAGCTGGCAGATCCACAACCCGCATCGCTGGCCAAATCTGAGGACGATGACTAGTCCACCGTCGATGGTCTCTCACGCTAGCTTGGCAAGGAAACGAGGCGGCACCAATTCCCAAACTGGAGCACATGCAAGAAGACGACATTATCATTCTCATTTTCATGCATGTCGCAATTCGTTATATTATTTACGGAAGTTTACATGAGCAAGTTTCAATTAATGACCTACGTGTGTGATCTTTAAATTTTGCCAAAACTTGGAAACTCGATTTTTGTTATTAAGTTTTGGAAATTAAGTGGGTACACTACGTCGAGAATCATTGTACTCCCCATTACTATTTTAGAAGGCGTATTAATTAGTGCAAAAGTCAATTGTTTCTATTTTTTATCAAGTCTTAGGAAAAAAATATCAATGTGTACAATATCGAATGAGCATCATTAGATCCATCATTAACATTTAGATACTGATTTGATATTGTACAAGGTTTTCTATGAACTTGGTCAAAGGTTGGAAAGTTTGAGTTTTGTAAGAATAATACACCTTATTAAAAGGAACGGAACAATTTGTAACTACTTTGCTGGTGCCTCCTCGAGTAATACGGCTGATATCTTGGCAATAGTTAGGTTGTTGTGATGGTTCCACCAGAGAGAGAGAGAGAGAGAGCTAGCCTCATTTCCTGACAAAATTAAATAGAAATTAAAATAACAAAACCCTAGGTTTGATGAACCTTGCTTTTAATTATATGATATTTGGAAAGTTTTCCCTACGCTGAGCGATCATGGCATTTCAGAAAGTTGCAGCACTCGAATAAAATATAGCGTTAAATATGTTCATTCATTCCCTCTTATCTGGTTTCACCTAAAAAGGCAAATATCACAACACTTCCAGAGGATCATAACTAAAATCAATAATGAAGTCATGTTGTTATCTATAATCAACATGCATAATGAATGTACTATTAATTAATCATAAGTGGATCGAGCATTACATGAATGACTAAGGACGTTTGCTAACTTTAGACAACCATTTGCATATATTCCCCAAGTGGAAAGGACAACACCGAAGAGCTGAGAAGCGGAATATAAAGTTCCGAAAAATATTTGCATAACTTCCGCACATAGGTAGCGGAAAAGCCAAACATGACCACAAGATTCACTATTGAATGATTGGGTTAAACCAAATGACCATACCACTAAACAATGTTATTTTTTGCAGGGCACTAAATTAAAAACATTCAATACAAGATTAGCAAAAGAGAGTCAGGTTCAGCTGAATCCAAGTCTGTTATGTTGGCTTTAAGGATCGACAACAATAATGGTGCTCCCCTGCAAAAAAAAGATAACAATGATGTCGTTTCATTTCTAAGTCGTGCCATCGCTAATCTATACTAACTCAGTTTTACGTGGAGCTAGAATATATCATTTTGGTAAAAAAAAGTTTTATAACAACTAACGTCTTCTTCGTGATTGCTAAAATGTCCTATGATGAACTTGTTAAGTAAGCTGTTTTGAATAATTAGTTGGAAAATAGTTAGCTTTGTCAAAAATAACAATTAATAATTTAACTAACTACCAAAAACATCCAAATGACTACACCACCCGTATCATGTAACCGGTATAGTGAATCAAACCGAACGGGTTTGTCAGAAACAACACACCAAACAAACATGCCCATAAACAATCTCTAAACAAACATGGCCATAACCAATCTTTGCATATGAATTCTTTCTTGTTCTGTTGTATAACTGCAAGAGGTTGAGCACCTAAACCTTTTAACTCAAAATTGATAGCTCATAGACAAATATCTAAAGGAGGTTGGCACTATAAGATCTCCATCAATCATGCACCGATCAACAAATTTATGAAAAACCATCGCATAAAGTGAGTAGTAAATCCATGATGCAACTCATGCATTATTACATGTTCAGTTGCTTGTATGGCATGCAGATTGGCTAAGCAATCTCTGCAGTTCCATCTCAAACTGTTTGTACCTAACAATATGAGAAATACATAGTTTGGGTAAAACCAAATTAGAAAAATGAGAAAAAAAATCCAAAACAATGAATTTGAGAATTCTAAATAGACAGTTAGATGCATCTCCACTATCCATTTGGCTGCCGCACACTTCACGTCACTAATTTGGTCTTTTAAGTGAAGGAAATATGCCCTAAAGGTAATAATAAATTTGTTATTTATATTTTCTTATATCATGATAAATGTTTATTATTCATGCTAGAATTGTGTTAACTGGAAACTTGATACATGTGTGAATACATAGACAAGACAAAGTGTCCCTAGTATGCCTCTACTTGACTAGCTCGTTAATCAAAGATGGTTAAGTTTCCTACCATAGACATGTGTTATCATTTGATGAACGGGATCACATCATTAAGAGAATGATGTGATGGACAAGGCCCATCCGTTAGCTTAGCATAATGATCGTTAAGTTTTATTGTTATTGCTTTATTCATGACTTATACATATTCCTTTGACTATGAGATTATGCAACTCCCGAATACCGAAGGAACACCTTGTGTGCTATCAAACGTCACAACGTAACTGAGTGATTATAAAGATGCTCTACAGGTGTCTCCGAAGGTGTTTGTTGGGTTGGCATAGATCGAGATTAAGATTTGTCGCTTCGAGTATCAGAGAGGTATCTCTAGGCCCTCTCGGTAATGCACATCATGATAAGCCTTGCAAGCAATGTGACTAATGAGTTAGTTGCGGGATGATGTATTATGAAACGAGTAAAGAGACTTGTCAGTAACGAGATTAAACTAGGTATGAAGATACCGACAATCGAATCTCGGGCAAGTAACATACCGATGACAAAGGGAATGACGTATGTTGTCATTGCGGTTTGACCGATAAAGATCTTTCGTAGAATATGTAGGAACCAATATGAGCATCCAGGTTCCGCTATTGGTTATTGATTGGAGATGTGTCTCGGCCATGTCTACATAGTTCTCGAACCCGTAGGGTCCGCACGCTCAACGTTCGATGACGATTTGTATTATGAGTTATGTGTGGTGACTGGAGATTGTTCGGAGTCCCAGATGAGATCACAGACATGACGAGGAGTCTCGAAATGGTTGAGAGGTAAAGATTGATATATTGGACGATAGTATTCAGACACCGGAATAGTTTCAGAGCGCTTCAGATATTTTTTGGAGTACCGAGGGGTTACCGGAACCCCCTGGGAAAGTAATGGGCCAACATGGGCCATAGGGGAGAGGGAGAGGGAAGCCCACAAGGGGTGGCGTCCCCCCCCATGGGCAGTCCGAATTGGACAAGGGGAAGCCCCCCCTTTTCCTTCTCCCTCTCCCTCTCCTTCCCTTTCCCCCCTCCGAAAGAAAGGAAGGGGGGGCCGACTAGGACTAGGAGTCCAAGTCGCCCCCCATGGCGTGCCCCTAGTGCCGGCCTTCTCCCTCTCCTCGTTTATATACGGGGGCAAGGGGGCACCCCAAAGCACATCAATTGTTCTCTTAGCCGTGTGCGGTGCCCCCCTCCATAGTTTACTCCTCCGGTCATATTATCGTAGTGCTTAGGCGAAGCCCTGTGCGGATCACATCACCATCACTATCACCATGCCGTCGTGCTGACGAAACTCTCCCTTGACACTTTGCTGGATCAAGAGTTCGAGGGACGTCATCGAGCTGAACATGTGCAGAACTCGGAGGTGTCGTACGTTCGGTGCTTGATCGGTTGGATCGCGAAGACGTTCGACTACATCAACCACGTTAAGCTAACGCTTCCGCTTTTGGTCTACAAGGGTACGTGGACACACTCTCCCCCTCTCGTTGCTATGCATCTCCTAGATAGATCTTGCGTGATCGTAAGATTTTTTTTTGAAATTGCATGCTACGTTCCCCTACATTAAGATAACCATTTCTACATCGCAAGAGTTTCAGTTTAACGGACAATGCTTGTAGGAATTCTAAAAATGAAAACTACATCAATGGTCTTTCTGATCACATGTACTCCATAGTGGTTATAAAAACCAAAAACTCTAACGTCATAGATCAAGCATCATTATAAAATAGGAATCTGCTAGTGCATTTCCTCCTTGGTACCTTAGACTTGTCACATCTCTTTTCCTTTTCAAAAGGCACCAATCCATCATAATTTAGGCGATTATTAGTGTTTTGGAGCTTTTTGGAAGAGAAGTGTGTTGGGGGTTGTTCACAATGACAGCTTGAATACATCACAAAAGAACTTGAATGCAACACAAGGCAAGAAGGCCGCTCTCACTTTTCTCCACCTTATGCACATAGCGTTCATAAGAATGCATGAACGAATCACCACAGGCGAATGATTGTATCAAAGAAGAGAAGAGCTAATCCGAATCACACAAACTCCATAATGGCTAATTAGAGTGGGTTAGAATCAGGATAGTGTGAGTCGTATTCTCTAGAAAGGAGTTTTACTTTTATCTCATGGTACGCGAATCATTATTCATAATTACTTTTTTTGTGAGACGAAGACAACATCTAGTCGCAATTTGCAAACACGAAACGTTCAAATGGTGTGCATTTTCATAGTGTCAAAGTGGCTAAAGAAAGTTCCACATTTTTAGAAGAAATCGCATAAAGTATGTAGAAACAGTTACTACACACTATGAATTATAAAGTTGCTTCTAGGTGCAGATCACTGAGCTCTATTAGGCCAGCCGTGCATGCCCTTTGAGACTCTACAACTGCACCTCAGCGGTTGCGAATGACGGCTCTAAGCTCTCACATCAGGTAGAACTGTCATCTATATTTAACTTGGCCGGGCATTCTGGTTCCGCCATCCATATACAATAAATTTGACCACAAATAAAATTACAATAATGAGCTATAATACATTATGTTGCAACAGTTAAAAAACAATGTTTCATGTTTGCAAATGTCATTGACCTTCAATTATAAAGATGAACATTACTATGTGAGTGATGTAGTGCATCATATTTTGTATATTAGTTTTGAAACAAGAATACGATATCTTTGGGACAGAGCAACAAAAAGGTGAAGAATCTGCATGCACGCGTCATCTGATAATTTGCCACCTTTATTAGTTGGACACGACTGAAAGCAAATCCCTTGTTCATTCAAGTCCACTCCTGGATGATGCAATTGGTTGGGCTATCACCATCAAGATGACCCTTTGCTTATGTCTTTCATTCAATGGCTTTGTTAGGCAAATCAGCAGCAAATTGGCAGTGGTTTCCCTGCTCAAGTGAGTGCACCGCCGTGGAATTCACTAGCTTGATACGATCATTTTGGTTACCTCGTTTGTGGTAACATGTAGGCCCATCGGAACTCCTCGGCGTGTGTGTCGTGTATGCTCATACAAGTCGCCATCGTCAATGCAAAATAATCATAGCTCAGTTGGTTAGATTTCTTTTGGCGGAACCTGTTCGCTGAGTTCAAGTCCTAAATTTAGGATGATGTTCGCAATTTATTTATTTATTTCAGACTTTCTGACACTAATTTTTAATAGTATTGTGCACCCTTCAACTACATGGTGTCCGTGATGATTTTATCAATCTCAAAATCTACCAGCTCAGTCTCTCGGAGGTGCCGATGAGAGTAGGTTGTGCATGCCTATGTAGGTGTCTGCATTTTACCGTATCTCTAAAAAGTTTTCACACTGTCAACTTTTCATCCATCTAAGCCACTCCATAAGAAATCACCATAGTTGGATTTACTCATGATTCAGAATATCATTATCCTTTGCAGAATGTTTCTTAAAATCACTAAAGGTTTCCCCATAGTGGAACTCGATACATTTTGGATCAATGAAAAGATATTATGTAGAATTTAGTTTGCTGGTGTAGTAGAACTCAACTAAGATATGGTTACTCTAGACATCCGTTGTTTAACTCACTTGGTATTTGCCCGCGCGCTATGGGGTATAAATATTCTACTACAATATCCGATAATTTAGCTGTCCATATTACACGATTTCGTAAATAAATATTTACCAAATTCTATCTGTGATTTTACTTTGTACTCCCTTCATTCCTAAATATTTGTCTTTTTAGAGATTTCAAATGGATACCACATACAAATGTATATAGACATATTTTAGAGTGTAGATTCACTTATTTCGTTTCGTATGTAGTCACTTGTTGAAATTTCTAGAAAGTCAAATATTTAGGAACGGAGTGAGTAATAATTTATTGACTTGCTAAAGAAAATATAGTTTATTTGGTAAGTCGATAAAATATGGAATAATTAAGGTGGTTTTCAAAAAATGATCATCATCAGAAAAAAAGAATGGAATGTTGGATGAAGCACTCTACCTTCTGAAGAAATGATCATAAGAGCGTTTAGATATTTTTTGACATCAAGTGGGTAAATTAGATGCGAGGGGCCATGCATGACCCACCCCCATAAGTGTGCCGGCCACCCTACCACTGTTTGCACGCTCAGCGCCGGATAAGCTCAACGCCGAGATGCCAAAAGAAGAGTAGAGACCCAATCAAAAAGAGCACTAGATCTGGTGCTTGCCGACGAGACACGCACTGTATCAATGGAATGACGACGAACGGAGGACGAGGCATGCATATGCACGGATCGTTGGCATGAACGTCCAGCAACACAGGACAGCCCCTTTGAAACCTGAACCTTCGGTGTCGAGCCAGTCCACGGTACACAAAGGGCATCTCTAAGCTTACTCTTAAAACGACATTGTATTTGTCAGTGGACCTGTCCGCGGATAGTGACATACATTTTAAAATGAATATGAGTATACCGGACTTTTCAAACAAACACGACAAAATTTACTTAAGTTTGGACATAATTTACATAAAACTGATTGTATTTTGTACTCAACTAAAACTTAAAAGAAAACCTAAACTGCGTATCTTATAGAGGACGGTGACCGGCATTAATGCGCGACAACCGTTCCGTGCAAAGGGTTTTTCGACGAAGAGGGTTTTGGATGGGTCTGAAGTGACCAACGCGTATGTAGCGGTGGTCCGGACGCCCACAAAGCGCACCTGATTTGCATCCGGTTTGTGAGAAAATGGACGTCCGAACCGGTCCATGGACCATTGGAATGCCGCGTTGGATAGCAAACTGCGTTCGAACCGTTCTGTTTTTGGGTCCACGTTAGAGATATGGTTTATACAAATTTATTCTATATAAACCAGGAAAACATCATGTTTGGCTACTTCTAACTAATCCGTACATTGGTAAAATCGAATTCTCCAAAACCTGAAATTTCGTGTTTGTAGAAAAATGACTATTACTCGTTTTGCAGATCCTCCTTCCTCTCTTGCGGATCCTGGTGGGCACATTCACGACGCCAGCGGCCGCCGCCACGTCCTTAACTACATAGCACCGGCGTCCTCGAGAGCCCGTCATACGACGACGACCATGACAACCTCGCCGGTAGGTCGCACCTTGAGGCCGTCCTTGTCTAGTCGCCTGACCCACGGACGGATAGAAGGATTGTACGCATAAGGTCAGGTCGGCCACCGACCTATCTTAGTTCCTTCGCATTAGGGCATCACTTTAAACCGCACGATGATGCTACTAGTACTTGCTAATGCCACTGGTAGTACTTAATTGCACAGGTCGGACTCAATGGACATTGCTAATGCTAAAGCTTGAACTGACCTCTGCGAGCCACTTGGTGACATCTATTCTCGACTGATCTGCTAGGTGAAGAATGACATATTTATTTTAGGCACAAAAGATGCATCACAGCTCTGACTTTCGGCACCAAGCTAGGTAGAGAGCTAAGCTAGATGCAGTGCAAATCTGCTGCTGCCGTCTGATCAGAAAGAGGAGCAAGGAACATTTGTTAGGCCTAACACAGTGCAGCTAGTGCCGTTCGAACTCAGGAAAGCAAATAATCAGCCAAGGCATCTGTTTAGAGCAAAACGATTTATTCGGAAGTTGACAAAAATAGCAGGTGAGAAGACCTTATTTGCCGCACGGCCGGAAAATAGTGAAGGTCCGCACGGAAGACATTATTTGCTGTTTTTGTTTTCTCAGTGTTCTATTTATATTTTTTTCCGTTCCTTTCTCTTTCTCTTTCATATTTTTCATTTTTCCCTTATTTTTTTATTTTTTCCCGTGTACTAAAAATTTACAGAATGTTAATTTTTGTTTAAATATTAAAAAACAGGATTCCAAAATTTTATTCCTGTTCTGAAAAATGTTCAAAACATAAAAAAATATATCCCGTTCCACAATTTGCTCAAAATTTATTTTTTCCCATATTTGTAAAAACAATGTTTGTGTTTTCCAAAAAATCAATATTAGAAAATTACATTTTATAAAATGTTCCACATTCTACAAATATTCTTGTTTTATTGATATGTTCACAAATCCAAAATAATGTTTGCGTCAAAAAAACATTTTCTACAATTGTTCTAAATGTTCAAAACTTGTTCCCATTTTAAAATATAATCACAAATGCAAAAAAAAAACTGTATTTTTATTAAAGGTTCATGTTTTCTAAAAATTGTTTGTGTATTTCAAAAACTTTTCCTGTATTTTGTTTGTATTTTTCCAAAAATATATGGATTTTTCAAAAAAAGTGTTCACATTTTTTAAAATTGATAGGGATTTTAAAAATTGTTCACGTTTCCAAGAATATTTGGCAGTTCATATTTTTTTTCTGAAAGTCCAAAAATTAGAAAATTAAAATGCTTCGAATATGATGATATATTATTTTCTTAAATATTTGCGCTGGCCATTGGTTAGTAGCGCGGTTTGTTCTATGATGGTTGGCTATAAATGAAAGAAATTGTGGGCAAGTGCCAATAAAAGAGAATATGTTGTTTGGCTCTAATTAAAAAAATACTATGGGCGCGTGGACGCTAAAAAAATTCAAAGAGAATAAACTCTAATAAAGAAGGGACATCCATACCTGATTATGCTAATGAAACAGGATTTATGTGATGTGATTATTAAATCATCCGATTATGTCATCGTAGAAGAGAGTGGTTGAACCAACCATGTCCCAAAGGTTGCCAAGCAGCCACCAAATGAGGAGGGAGGCACAACCCCGAGATGGAGGCGGACACGGAGGAAAAAAGACATGAGTTGGGTGCTCGCTGCCACGCCGACCAACCCCACCAATTTTGCGGGCCAAAGATGTCCAGCGAGAAGACCACAATGTTGAGAAACGTAGCATGCAAATTCAAAAATTCCCTACGCTCACGCAAGATCTATCTAGGAGATGCATAGCAATGATAGGGGGAGAGTGTGTCTACGTACCCTCGTAGACCGAAAGCGGAAGCATTTGACAACGCGGTTAATGTAGTCGAACTTCTTCTAGCTCCGACCGATCAAGTACCGAACGCATGGCACCTCGAGTTCTACACACGTTCAGCTCGGTGACGTCCCTCGCCTTCTTGATCCAGCAAGACGTCGAGGTAGTAGATGAGTTCCGTCAATAAGACGGCATGATCATGGTGATGGTGAAGTGATCCTCGCAGGGCTTCGCCTAAGCACTACGAAGATATGACCGAGGGTGTAAACTATGGAGGGGGCACCGCACACGGCTAGGCAATTGTCTGTTGTGTGCTAGGAGCCCTGTTGGGGAACACAATATTTCAAAAAAAAAAATCCTACGATCACGCAAGATCTATCTAGGAGATGCATAGCAACGATATGGAAGAGTGTCTCCACATACCCTCGTAGACCGTAAGCGGAAGCGTTTAGTAACGCGGTTGATGTAGTCGAACGTCTTCACGATTCAACCGATCCAAGTACCGAATGTACGACACCTCCGTGTTCAGCACACGTTCAACATGATGACGTCCCTCGAGCTCTTGATCCAGTTGAGGACGAGGGAGAGTTCCGTTTGCACGACGGTGTGGCGACGGTGATGATGAAGTTACCGGCGCAGGGCTTCACCTAAGCACTACGACGATATAACCGAGGTGTAAAACTATGGAGGGGGGCACTGCACACGGCAAGAGATTGTCTGTTGTGCTTTGGGGTGTCCCATGCCCACGTATATAAAGGAGGGGGAGGAGGAGGCCGGCCTAGGAGGAGGCGCGCCAGGGGGAGTCCTACTTGGACTCCAAGTCCAAGTAGGATTCGGCTCCGAAGGAGAGGAGAAGGAGAAGGAAGGAGGGGGGCGCGCCCCCACCCCTTGTCCAATTCAGTTTGGGCAGGGGGGAGGCGCGCGCCACCTCGTAGCCCTTCTTCCCTCTCTCCACTAAAGCCCACTAAGGCCCATTAACTTCCCCGGGGGTTCCGGTAACCCCTCGGTACTCCGGAAAAATACCCGGATCACTCGGAACCATTCCGACGTCCGAATATAACCTTCCAATATATGAATCTTTACCTCTCGACTATTTCGAGACTCCTCGTCATATATGTGATCTTATCCGGGACTCCGAACAAACTTCGGTCATCAAATCACATAACTCATAATACAAATCGTCATCGAACGTTAAGCGTGCGGACCCTATGGGTTCGAGAACTATGTAGACATGACCGAGACACATCTCCGGAAAATAAACAATAGCGGAATCTCGATGCTCATATTGGTTCCTACATATTCTACGAAGATCTTTATCGGTCAAACCGCATAACGACATACGTCATTCCCTTTGTCATCGGTATGTTACTTGCCCGAGATTTGATCGTCGGTATCATCATAGCTAGTTCAATCTCGTTACCAGCAAGTCTCTTTACACGTTCCATAATGCAAAATCCCGCAACTAACTCATTAGTCACATTGCTTGCAAGGCTTATAGTGATGTGCATTACCGAGAGGGCCCAGAGATACCTCTCCGATACTCGGAGTGACAAATCCTAATCTTGATCTATGCCAACCCAACAAACACCTTCAGAGACACCTATAGAGCATCTTTATAATAACTTAGTTACGTTATGACGTTTGATAGCACACAAGGTGTTCCTCCGGTATTTGGGAGTTGCATAATCTCATAGTCAGAGGAATATGTATAAGTCATGAAGAAAGCAATAGCAATAAAACTTAACGAGCATTATGCTAAGCTAACAGATGGATCTTGTCCATCACATCATTCTCTAATGATGTGATCCCGTTCATCAAATGACAACATATGTCTATGGTCAGGAAACATAACCATCTTTGATCAACGAGCTAGTCAAGTAGAGGCATACTAGGGACACTTTGTTTTGTCTATGTATTCACACATGTACAAAGTTTCCGGTTAATACAATTCTAGCATGAATAATAAAAATTTATCATGATATAAGGAAATATAAATAACAACTTTATTATTGCCTCTAGGGCATATTTCCTTCAGTCTCCCACTTGCACTAGAGTCAATAATTTAGTTCACATTGCCATGTGATTCAAACACCAATAGTTTACATCACCATGTCATTAACACCCATAGTTCACATCGCCATGTGACCAACACCCAAAGGGTTTACTAGAGTCAATAATGTAGTTCACATCACCATGTGATTAACACCCAAAGAGTAATAAGGTGTGATCATGTTTTGCTTGTTAGAGTAGTTTAGTCAGTGAGTCTGCCACATTCAGATCTGTATGAATTTTGCAAGTTTCTATGTCTACAATGCTCTGCATGGAGCTACTCTAGCTAATTTCTCCCACTTTCAATATGTATCCAGATTGAGACTCAGAGTCATCCAGACCGGTATTAAAGCTTGCATCGACGTAACTCTTTATGATGAACTCTTTATCACCTCCATAACCGAGAAATATTTCCTTAGTCCTCTAAGGATAATTTTGACCGTTGTCCAGTGATATACTCCTGGATCACTATTATACCCCTTTGCCAAACTCATGGCAAGGTACACAATAGATCTGGTATACAACATGGCATATTTTATAGAACCTATGGCCGAGGCATAGGGAATGACTTTCATTCTCTCTCTATCTTCTGCCATGGTCGGGTTTTGAGTCTTACTCAACTTCACACCTTACAACTCAGGCAAGAACTCCTTCTTTGACTGATCCATTTTGAACTCCTTCAAAATCTTATCAAGGTATGTACTCATCGAAAGTCTTATCAAGCATCTTGATCTATCTTTACAGATCTTGATGCCCAATATGTATGTAGCTTTACCGAGGTATTTCTTTGAAAAACTCCTTTCAAACACTCCTTTATGCTTTCCAGAAATTTCTACATCATTTCCGATCAACAATATGTCATTCACATATACTTATCAGAAAGGCTGTAGTGCTCCCACTCACTTTCTTGTAAATACAGGCTTCACCGCAAGTCTGTATAAAACTATATGCTTTGATCACACTATCAAAGCGTACATTCCAACTCCGAGATGCTTGCACCAGTCCATAAATGGATCGCTGGAGCTTACACACTTTGTTAGTACCTTTAGGATTGACTAAACCTTCTGGTTGCATCATATACAACTCTTCTTTAAGAAATCCATTAAGGAATGCAGTTTTGACATCCATTTGCCAAGTTTCATAATCATAAAATGCGGCAATTACTAACATGATTCAGATAGACTTTAAGCATAGATACGAGCGAGAAACTCTCATCGTAGTCAATACCTTAAACTTGTCGAAAACCTTTTTGCGACATTTCGAGCTTTGTAGATAGTAACACTACTATCAGCGTCCGTCTTCCTCTTGAAGATCCATTTAATCTCAATGACTCACAGATCATCGGGCAAGTCAATCAAAGTCCATACTTTTTCCTCATACATGGATCCCATTTCAGATTTCATGGCCTCAAGCCATTTTGCGGAATCTGGGCTCATGATCGCTTCCTCATAGTTCGTAGGTTTGTCATGGTCTAGTAACATGACTTCTAGAAAGGATTACCGTACCACTCTGGTGCGGACCATACTCTGGTTGACCTATGAGGTTCGGCAGTAACTTGATCTGAAGTTTCATGATCATCATCATTAGCTTCCTCACTAATTGGTGTAGGAATCACTGAAACTAATTTCTGTGATGAACTACTTTCCAATTCGGGAGAAGGTACAATTACCTCATCAAGTTCTACTTTCCTCCCACTCACTTCTTTCGAGAGAAACTCTTTCTCTAGAAAGGATCCATTCTTAGCAACGAATATCTTGCCTTCAGATCTGTGATAGAAGGTGTACCCAACAATTTCCTTTGGGTATCCTATGAAGATGCATTTCTTCGATTTGGGTTCGAGCTTACTAGGTTGAAGCTTTTTCACATAAGCATCACAGACCCAAACTTTAAGAACGACAGCTTAGGTTTCTTGCCAAACCATAGTTCATACGGTGTCGTCTCAACGGATTTAGATGGTGCCCTATTTAACGTGAATGCAACTGTCTCTAATGCATAACCCCAAAACAATAGTGGTAAATCGGTAAGAGACATCATAGATCGCACCATATCTAATAAAGTACGGTTACGATGTTCGGACACACCATTACGCTGTGGTGTTCCAGGTGGCGTGAGTTGTGAAACTATTCCACATTGTTTTAAATGAAGGCCAAACTCGTAACTCAAATATTCGCCTCCGCAAACAGATCGTAGAGACTTTATTTTCTTGTTACGATGATTCTCAACTTCACTCTGAAATTCTTTGAACTTTTTAAATGTTTCAGACTTGTGTTTCATTAAGTATATATACCCATATATGCTCAAATCATCTGTGAAGGTCAGGAAATAATGATACCCGCCGCGAGCCTCAAAACTCATCGAACCTCATACATCGGTATGTATTATTTCCAATAAGTCAGTGGCTCGCTCCATTGTTCCGGAGAACGGAGTCTTAGTCATCTTTCCCATGAGGCATGGTTCGCAAGCATCAAATGATTCATAACCAAGTGATTCCAAAAGTCCATCCGCATGGACTTTCTTCATGCGCTTTACACCAATATGACCTAAACGACAGTGCCACTAGTATGTTGCACTATCATTATCAACTTTGCATCTTTTGGCATCATTATTATGAATGTGTGTATCACTACGATCGAGATTCAATAAACCATTCACCTTGGGTGTATTTCCACAGAAGGTTTTATTCATGTAAACAGAATAACAATTATTCTTTGACTTAAATAAATAACCATATTGCAATAAACACAATCCAATCATATTATGCTTAACGCAAACACCAAATAACATTTATTTTAGGTTCAACACTAATCCCGAAGGTAAAGGGAGTGTGCGATGGTGATCTTATCAACCTTGGAATCACTTCCAATACACATCGTCACCTCGCCCTAAACTAGTCTCTGTTCATTTTGTAACTCCTGTTTTGAGTTACTAATCATAGCAACTGAACAAATACCCAGGGGCTGCTATGAACACTAGTAAAGTACACATCAATAACATGTATATCATATATACTTTTGTTCACTTTGCCATCCTTCTTATCCGCCAAGTATTTGGGGAAGTTCCGCTTCCAGTGACCATTTCCTTTGCAGTAGAAGTACTCAGTTTCAGGCTTGGGTCTAGCTTTGGGCTTCTTTATGGGAGTGGCAACTTGCTTGCCATTCTTCTTGAAGTTACCTTTCTTTCCCTTGCCCTTTTATGTAGCAACCCGACCTCAAACGGTCAAGCCTCTGTGTATCTGTGCCATCCCTGGATCGGTATGCTAGCACACATAGTACATCAATGTATATATCAAAGTGCAATCACATGTATAAATAACGTAAAACTGATATATGTTGGGGAACGTAGCAGAAAAACAAAAATTTTCCTACAGTTTCACCAAGATTCATCTAAGAGTTCATCTAGCAACGAGTGATTAGATGCATCTACATACCTTTGTAGATTGCGAGCGGAAGCGTTCAAAGAACGGGGATGAGGTAGTCGTACTCGACTTGATTCGAATCACCGAAGATCCTAGCACCGAACGGACGGTACCTCCGCGTTCAACACACGCACGGTTGGCGTAACGTCTCCTTCTTCTTGATCCAGCAAGAGGGAAGGAGAGGTTGAGGAAGATGGCTCCAGCAGCAGCACGACGGCGTGGTGGTGATGGAGCTGCAGTACTCCGTCAGGGCTTCGCCGAGCGCTATGGAGGAGGAGGGGTGTTGGAGAGGGAGAAGGAGGTAACCAAAGGCGTGGGAGAAAAGCCCTCCTTCCCTCACTATATATAGGAGGGCCAAGGGGGGGGGGGGCGCCGGCCCTAGGAGATCCAATCTCCTAGGGTGGGTGGGGCGGCGGCCAAGGGGGGGTTTCCCTCCCCCCAAGGCACCTAGGAGGTGCCCTCCCCTCCTAGGACTCTTCCCCTTTGAAACCCTAGGCGCATGGGCCTCTTGGGGCTGGTTCCCTTGGCCCATGTAGGCCAAGGGGCACCCCCTCCCGCACACTTGGCCGGGACCCTTCCGGTGGTCCCGGTACAATACCGATTACCCCGAAACTTGTCCCGATGTCCGAAACAGGACTTCCCATATATAAATCTTTACCTCCGGACCATTCCGGAACTCCTCGTGACGTCCGGGATCTCATCCGGGACTCCGAACAACATTCGGGTTACTGCATATACATATCCCTACAACCCTAGCGTCACCGAACCTTAAGTGTGTAGACCCTACGGGTTGTTCGGGAGACATGTAGACATGACCGAGACGACTCTCCGATCAATAACCAACAGCGGGATCTGGATACCCATGTTGGCTCCCACATGCTCCACGATGATCTCATCGGATGAACCACGATGTCGAGGATTCAAGCAACCCCGTATGCAATTCCCTTTGTCAATCGGTATGTTACTTGCCCGAGATTCGATCGTCGGTATCCCAATACCTCGTTCAATCTCGTTACCGGCAAGTCACTTTACTCGTACCGTAATGCATGATCCCGTGACCAGACACTTGGTCACTTCTCATTATGATGATGCATTACCGAGTGGGCCCAGTGATACCTCTCCGTCATACGGAGTGACAAATCCCAGTCTCGATCCGTGTCAACCCAACAGACACTTTCGGAGATACCTGTAGTGCACCTTTATAGTCACCCAGTTACGTTGTGACGTTTGGTACACCCAAAGCACTCCTACGGTATCCGGGAGTTACACGATCTCATGGTCAAAGGAAAAGATACTTGACATTGGAAAAGCTCTAGCAAACGAACTACACGATCTTGCGCTATGCTTAGGATTGGGTCTTGTCCATCACATCATTCTCCTAATGATGTGATCCCGTTATCAATGACATCCAATGTCCATAGCCAGGAAACCATGACTATCTGTTGATCAACGAGCTAGTCAACTAGAGGCTTACTAGGGACATGTTGGTGTCTGTTATTCACACATGTATTACGATTTCCGGATAATACAATTATAGCATGAATAAAGACAATTATCATGAACAAAGAAATATAATAATAATGCTTTTATTATTGCCTCTAGGGCATATTTCCAACAATATATACCTCATAAGTCTCAGCGGAAACAATCGAACGGGTGTGGAGTCCCATCAACGCCAACGGCAAGTTGATTTTAGACCGTAACCCTACAACGTAACTCTTACTCGTCGTAGAAAATTCCTGCAACATAAGACGTTGCAGCCCTGTAGGTCACTACATTGAATGTACTGGCAAGTCACATCATAAGAATAATGAACCTATTTGTACATGCAATTTGGCTGGTGGAAAGATCTAAGTTTAGTTTTTGCATAAAGCTAGTTGTTCCCTAGAATAAAAGATATTATTCTACCACTACAATATAACATAGGATGATTTGGCAAACCCAACTCAATCCATTCCCAAAGTTTCATTTAAAACCCAACTATTTTAATTAAGAGTGATGAGATCTCCCAGCATTTCCACTACTAGATGCTCAAGTTGTCCGTAACCGGGGACATGACTAATCGATTAGGTTTTAACACTCTGCAGAGGTTTGCACACTTTTCCCCACAAGACTTGATCGCCTCCCTTGAAGTTCTCGCACTGCCTGGCATTTGAGAACAGGATGACCAAGACATAGTCTTTTGAAAGTATTCCCCCTTAACCCACGGATAGGCTGGTACGCCTACTCATTCTATATCTGCTAACCCATCCCGGAAGGGGTCACACTAACTACTCAACTAAGCCAGAGCCCATATTGGCTTGTGGCTGCACACGTAAGCTTCTAGACATGAGAATATGATTGATCTCTTTGAGCCTAGGCGGCCGACCACTAGTGGTGCACCACCATGGATTAACCATGCATGCTCCCACTGTACTTCGCCACCATTCAAACCTAATACCGCCCAGGTAGTTCATTTACAAGTCTTGGCCCTGATTACTACTTTGTCACTCATGTCTCACCATGTTCGCTTCCCAAACCACGTCTACATTTAGCGAGGCAAAAATAAACTTACACGATGGTGACACGGATGTATAGATCAGACCTACCTCAATGAACTACTAGGTAACGGCATAGCCATCTGGCAACAATAAATCCTACCATGCAATCCTACCACAAAAGGACTAAGTGCATAATATAAACATAGGTAATTGGAAGAATGGTCAAATGTGAACTTGCCTGGTAATAGTTGATGAAGATTATATCGCTATCAGAAATTTACTTAATAGAACTATTCATCACTCTCCAATGATAATCTATACAGTCAAACATTGTATTCACATAAGCAATCATTTCAGAGAACCAAAATAACATGCACAACAAAAAGACTTAGAAAAACCAAATGAAAACAGAACACACTTAACTATCACAAATATTCTAAGTGCAACACAACATAGGCATGGGGTTCAGAATTTGTGATGTGAAGCATAGTGCATACAAGGCATACAAGTAAAACTACTATGTACAGATCCTAAGTGTGTGAAAATTATCGTGACAATGGTCCAAGTGGTAGGGTTTGGCTATGGTGACACGGTGCAAAAAGAATCGGCTTAATCGGAGCTACGGTTTAGGAGATATGGCCATTTGAAGTTCGAATTCAAATCTGAATAATTTCAAATTTGAATCTGACAAAAGTTCACAAAGATGACACTACTGGATAGATCTAATCAATATGAAGAATTTGCCATTGGTTTCATTGAGTTTGGATCTATGGTTAAAAAGTTGTGGCTATTCTAAGTTTAGGGGCTAATCTGCTAATTCTAGGGACTGAACGGTGAAGAAAGTTATCACGAACAAGTCCTGGCCATGTGGCAGATTTCTATAGGCTGCAAGTTGTTCGCTGTGATGCTTATAGAGCGAACAACCGCTAAATAGGAAAAATAACAACCACGGCTAAATAAAACAAAATAAACCA
Source organism: Triticum urartu (assembly GCF_003073215.2). Lineage (NCBI taxonomy): Eukaryota > Viridiplantae > Streptophyta > Magnoliopsida > Poales > Poaceae > Triticum > Triticum urartu. The sequence continues at coordinate 129,431,799 of NC_053027.1, read as the reverse complement.
AGATCGGTTTATCTAAACGGATCGGTTTAATCCAAACCGCGGTTAACCGCGTGGTTTTTTAAAAAAGAAAAGAAAATGCACGAGGGGCTGGGCGGTGGCTCATCGAGCAACGACGCGGCGTCAGTGGTTGGGCGGTGGACGGGGCGGCGATCCCGGCGGGCTCAGGTGGCAGGGAAGCAGGCGGCGGGGTCCGACGGGGCGCGGGCGTCTTGTTGGTGGGGTCAGCGGGCGGCGGGGTGCCGGCAACGAGCGAAGGGAGGCGGCGGCATCCAGAACTCCGGTGAGGGCGCAGTTCATTGGACCGGCGTCTCCGGGAGACCTAGGCGGCAAAAAAGATGTCAAACGGGTGTGGGACGGCAAGGGAACAAATTTTTGACAAAGAGGAGAGGGCTTGGGGGTTCCACCGACGACGAAAACAACGACGGGTAGCTTCAGCTCCGGCGAGATCCAAATGGACGGGGCGGCGTCTGTGAGGAGCGAGGGAGCGAGCAAAGTGGCGGAATCAAACGAGGGGCGTCGGGGGCATTTATAGGCGCAAGGAGGGGTTGCAAAGTCGTGGGGATGATGCTTATCCCGAGAGGGATGCGGCCGGCGGGTTCAGGGCACGGGCGCATGCTCTATCTGAACGGGAGGAGCGGGAGGTTGGGGACGACGGGGCGGGGCCCACCTGACAGCGGGAGCAGCGTACGTGCGAGAGGGAGAGGAGGAGCGGGCGACTCGTGCGTGCGGCGCTGGGGCGCTGGCCTCCTGGCGCTTGCCAGGGCCGGCTTGGTGCATTGGCTGGCTCCTGGGCCGGCTGGCGGGCGTGTGTGCATTCTTTTTTGTTTTAAACTTAAAGAAACAAATGCAAGAAAAGAAAATAAATAAATACTTTACATAGGCATACTATATACCAAAATGTTCAGAAAAAAATACCGCGAATAAGATGAACTATTTTTCAAGTTTAACTAAATTCCATAAAAATCATAAAAGTCAAACAGTGCTACTGTTGCATTTCAAATCAATAAAAATCTTTTTTAAATAGCAAAATAATATCAAATTTATTTTCTCCAATTTTATATTTAAGGGAATCATTTTACCCTTATTTCCATTTATTTATTTTTAGGAGAAAATAATTTGAATATAAACCCAAATAACTCCCAATTGGATTTGAATTTGGAATTTCAAACAACTTCAAATGGAAAATGAGTTTCAAATAACTTCAAAGTGACTTCCAAATTATTTCTTTGAAACTTCCAACTCTCTTTCTTTGAATTTGAAGAGGTCATTTTATCTTCCCTCATGAACTCATTGAGTTGCTTAAAGTTTCTAAATTTGAAATATTTCAAATGGAATTCAAATCATTTTCAAATCCTTTTTCATTTATTCAAATGGAAGAAGTCATAATATCTTCACTCTAGGGTTTTGTGATGAATGATTTTGAATTCATGGAGATAATTTTTTTTAAACGCAAGGATGAAAGTTTGGGAAAGTCCTTTTATTCCCTCTCATTCAACTTTCAAGAACTTTCAATTTCCACTCAATTTCACACAATCATTCACACACCAATCAAACAAACAGTCATAATTAATTATTTAATATACCATTCCAAAATTTAGAATTTTGGGATGCTACATTTTACTTGAAACTAGTGGTCTTGTCAACCATCAACACTTGATGATTTTCTTGATTTCTACCTTCGCCGATTTCAGCATCGCGAAGAGCTCGGGAATTGTTTTCATCATCCATTGCATATTATAGTTCATCACGAAGTTCCAGTAACTTGGTGATAGTGACTAGAGAACTCTGTCAATCACTATCTTATTTGGAAGATTAACTCCCACACGATTCAAGCGATTGTAGTACTCAGACATTCTAAGCACATGCTCATTGGTTGAGCTATTCTCCTCCATCTTGTAGGCAAAATACTTGTCAGAGGTCTCATACCTCTCGACTCAGGCATGAGTCTGAAATACCAATTTCAACTCTTGGAAGATATTATATGCTCTTTGGTGTTCAAAACATTTTTGAAGTCCCGGTTCTAAGCTGTAAAGTATGGCACACTAAACTGTCAAGTAATAATCATACCGAGCTTGCCAAACGTTCATAACGTCTGCATCTGGTCCTGCAATAGGTCCGTCACCTAGTGGTGCATCAAGGACATAATTCTTCTGTGCAGTAATGAGGATAATCCTCAGATCACGGACCCAGTATGCATTATTGCTACTATCATGTTTCAACTTGTTTTTCTCTAGGAACATATCAAAAATAAACTGGGAGCTACATCGCAAGCTATTGATCTATAACATAGATATGCAAATACTATCAGGATTAAGTTCATGACAAATTAAAGTTCAATTAATCATATTATTTAAGAACTCCCACTTAGATAGACATCCCTCTAGTCATCTAAATGATCACGTGATCCATATCAACTAAACCATGTCCGATCATCACGTGAGATGGAGTAGTTTTCAATGGTGAACATCTCTATGTTGATCATATCTACTACATGATTCACGTTCGACCTTTCAGTCTCAGTGTTTCGAGGCCATATCTGCATATGCTAGGCTCGTCAAGTTTAACCCGAGTAATCTGCATGTGCAAAACTGTTTTGCACCTGTTGTGTGTGACAGTAGAGATCATCACACTCGATCATCATGTGGTGTCTCGGCACGACGAACTGTAGCAACGGTGCATACTCAGGGAGAACACTTATACCTTGAAATTTAGCGAGGGATCATCTTATAATGCTACTGCCGTACTAAGAAAAATAAGATGCGTAAAGGATAAACATCACATGCAAACAAAATATGTGACATGATATGGCCATCATCATCTTGTGCCTTTGATCTCCATCGCCAAAGAACCGTCATGATCTCCATTGTCACCGGCTTGACACCTTAATCTCCCTCGTAGCATCGTTGTCGCCTCGCCAACTATTGCTTCAACGACTACCGCTACCGCTTAGTGATAAAGTAAAGCAATTACATGGCGATTGCATTTCATACAATAAAGCAACAACCATAGGGCTCCTGCCAGTTGCCTATAACTTCTACAAGACATGATCATCTCATACAACAGTTTATGTCTCATCACGTCTTTACCATATCACATCACAACATGCCCTGCAAAAACAAGTTAGACGTCCTCTACTTTGTTGTTGCAAGTTTTACATGGCTGCTAGGGTCTTCTCGCAAGAACCGTTCTTACCTACGCATCAAAACCACAACGATTTTTCATCAAGTGTGTTGTTTTAACATTCAACAAGGACCGGCCATAGTCAAACTCGATTCAACTAAAGTTGGAGAAACAGACACCCGCCAGCTGAAGGAAATATGCCCTAGAGGCAATAATAAAGTTGTTATTTTATATTTCCTTATATCATGATAAGAGTTTAGTATCCATGCTAGAATTTTATTAACCAGAAACTTGGTACATGTGTGGATACATAGACAAAACACAGTGTCCCTAGTAAGCCTCTACTAGACTAGCTCGTTAATCAAAGATGGTTAAGTTTCCAAACCATAGACATGTGTTGTCATTTGATGAACGAGATCACATCATTAGAGAATGATGTGATGGACAAGACCCATCCGTTAGCTTAGCATTATGATCATTTAGTTTGATTGCTATTGCTTTCTTCATGACTTATACATATTCATCTGACTATGAGATTATGCAACTCCCGAATACCGGAGGAACACTTTGTGTGCTATCAAACGTCACAACGTAAATGGGTGATTATAAAGATGCTCTACAGGTGTCTCCGAAGGTGTTTGTTGGGTTGTCATAGATCGAGATTAGGATTTGTCACTCCGTGTATCAGAGAGGCATCTCTGGGCCCTCTCGGTAATGCACATCACTATAAGCCTTGCTAGCAATGTGACTAATGAGTTAGTTGCGGGATGATGCATTACGGAACAAGTAAAGAGACTTGCCCGTAACGAGATTGAACTAGATATGCTGATACCGACGATCAAATCTTGGGCAAGTAACATACCGATGACAAAGGGAATGACGTATGTTGTTATGCGGTTTGACCGATAAAGATCTTTGTAGAATATGAAGGAGCCAATATGAGCATCCAGGTTCCGCTATTGGTTATTGACCGGAGATGTGTCTCGGTCATGTCTACATAGTTCTCGAACCCGTAGGGTCCGCACGCTTAATGTTTGATGACGATTTATATAATGAGTTATGTGATTTGATGACCGAAGTTTGTTCGGAGTCCCGAATGAGATCACAGACATGATGAGGAGTCTCTAAATGGTCGGGAGGTGAAGATTCATATGTTGGAAGGTTATATTCGGACACCGGAATGGTTTCGGGAAGTATCAGATAAGTTTCGGAGTACCGGGGGTTACCGAACCCCCCCGGGAAGTTAATGGGCCACACATGGGCCTTAGTGGAGGAGAGAGGACCGGCCCGGGAGGTGGCGCCCCCCTTGCCAATCCGAATTGGACAAGGAGTGGGTTGGCGCCCCCCCTTTCCCTCTCCTACTCCTCCTCTCTTTCCCTCTTTGCTATCCCGAAAAAGGAAAAAGGAGAGGGGAATCCTACTTGGACTAGGGAGTCCTAGTAGGACTCCCCACACCTGGCGCCCCCCTTGGGACGGCCACCTCTCCTCCCCCCTTTATATATGTGGGAGGGGGGCACCCCAAAGGCACAACAAGTCTTCTCTTAGCCGTGTGCGGTGCCCCCCTCCACAGTTACACACCTCGAACATATCGTCGTAGTGCTTAGGCGAAGCCCTGCACCGGTAGCTTCATCACCGTTGCCACGCCGTTGTGCGGAAAGAAATCTCCCTCGTCCTCAACTGGATCAAGAGATCAAGGGACGTCATCGAGCTAAACGTGTGCAGCACGTGGAGGTGTCGTACGTTCGGTGCTTGGATCGGTTGGATCGCGAAGACGTTCGACTACATCAACCGCGTTACTAAATGCTTCCGCTTTAGGTCTACGAGGGTACATGGGCACACTCTCCCCTCTCGTTGCTATGCATCACCTAGATAGATCTTGCGTGATTGTAGGATTTTTTAAAAAATACTACATTCCCGTACAGTGGCATCCGAGCACGAGTAGAACACAATGAGTTGTGGGCGATAATAGTCATACTGCTTACTAGCAATGTCTTACTTTGATTCAGCGGTATTGTTGGATGAAGTAGCCTGGACCGACATTACATGACCGCGTTCATGAGACTGGTTCTACCGACGTGCTTCGCACACAGGTGGCTAGCGGGTGTCTTTTTCTTCAACTTTAGTTGAATCGAGTTTGACTACGCCCGATCCTTATTGAAGGTTAAAACAACACACTTGACGAAAAATCGTTGTGGTTTTGATGCGTAGGTAAGAACTGTTCTTGCTAGAAGCCCGTAGCAGCCACGTAAAACTTGCAACAACAAAGTAGAGGACGTCTAACTTGTTTTTGCAGGGCATGTTGTGATGTGATATGGTCAAGACATGATGAGATATAAATTGTTGTATGAGATGATCATGTTTTGTTAAAGTTATCAGCAACTGGCAGGAGCCTTATGGTTGTCTCTTTTTTTCATAAGATGGAAGTGCCATATAATTGCTTTACTTTATCGCTATGCGATAGTAATAGTTGCAAAAGCAATAGTTGGCGAGACAGCCATGTGACGACACATTGATAGAGATCAGGATGATGGAGATCATGGTGTCATGCCAGTGACGATGGAGATCATGACGGTACTTTGGAGATCAAGATCAAAGGCACAAGATGATGATGGCCATATCATGTCACATATTTTGATTGCATGTGATGTTTATCCTTTATGTATCTTATTTTGCTTAGTACGGCGGTAGCATTATAAGATGATCTCTCACTAAATTTCAAGGTACAAGTGTTCTCCCTGAGTATGCACCGTTGCTACAGTTCGTCGTCCTGAAACACAACGTGATGATCGGGTGTGATAAGCTCTACGTTCACATAAAATGGGTGCACGCCAGTTTTGCACAAGCAGAATACTCAGGTTAAACTTGATGAGCCTAGCATATGCAGATATGGCCTCGGAACACTAGAGACCGAAAGGTCGAACGTGAATCATATAGTAAATATGATCAACATAGAGATGTTCACCATTGAAGACTACTCCATCTCACGTGATGATCGGACATGGTTTAGTTGATATGGATCACGTGATCATTTAGATGACTCGAGGGATGTCTATCTAAGTGGGAGTTCTTAAGCAATATGATTAATTGAACTTAATTTATCATGAACTTAGTCCTGATAGTTTTTGCATATCTATGTTGTAGATCAATAGCTCGCGTTGTAGCTCCCCTATGTTTTTGATATGTTCCTAGAGAAAACTAAGTTGAAAGATGATAGTAGCAATGATGCGGATTGGGTCCGTGATCCGAGGATTATCCTTGTTGCTGCACAGAAGAATTATGTCCTTGATGCACCGCTAGGTGACTGACCTATTGCAGGAGCAGATGCAGATGTTATGAACGTTTGACAAGCTCGGTATGATGACAACTTGATAGTTTAGTGCACCATGCTTTACGGCTTAGAATCAGGACTTCAAAAACATTCTGAAAGCCACAGAGCATATAAGATGTTCCAAGAGTTGAAATTGGTATTTCAGACTCATGCCCATGTCGAGAGGTATGAGACCTCTGACAAGTACTTTGCCTACAAGATGGAGCTGAATGGCTCAGCCAGTGAGCATGTACTCAAAATGTCTGGGTAGTACAATCGCTTGAATCAAGTGGGAGTTAATCTTCCAGATAAGATAGTGATTGACAGATTTCTCTAGTCATTATCACCAAGCTACTAGAAATTCATGATGAACTATAATATGCAAGGGATGACGAAAACGATTCCCGAGCTCTTCGCGATGCTAAAATCGGCGAAGGTAGAAATCAAGAAAGAGCATCAAGTGTTGATGGTTAACAATACTACTAGTTTCAAGAAAAGGGGCAAAGGAAAAGAAAGGGAACTTCAAGAAAGGATGGCAAGCAAGTTGGCACTCCCGTGAAGAAACCCAAAGCTAGACCTAAGCTTGAAACTGAGTGCTTATACTGCAAAGGGAATAGTCACTGGAAGTGGAACTACCCCAAATACTTGGCGGATAAGAAGGATGGCAAAGTGAACAAAGGTATATTTGATATATATGTTATTGATGTGTACTTTACTAGTGTTCATAGTAACCCCAGGGTATTTGATACCGATTTAGTTTCTAAAGATTAATAACTCAAAACAAGAGTTGCAAAAATGAACAGAGACTAGTTAAGGGCGAGGTGACGATGTGTGTTGGAAGTGATTCCAAAGTTGATAAGATCACCATCCCGCACTCCCTCTACCTTCGGGATTAGTGTTGAACCTAAATAAATGTTATTTGGTGTTTGCGTTGAGCATGAATATGATTGGATCATGTTTATTGCGATACAGTTATTCATTTAAGTCAGAGAATAATTGTTGTACTGTTTACATGAATAAAACCTTCTATGGTCATACACCCAATGTAAATGGTTTATTGAATCTCGATCATAGTGATACAAATATTCATAATATTGATGCCAGAAGATGCAAAGTTTATAATGATAGTGCAACATATTTGTGGCACTGCCGTTTTGATCATATTGGTGTAAAGCGCATGAAGAAACTCATGCAGATGGGCTTTTGGAATCACTTGATTATGAATCATTTGATACTTGTGAACCATGCCTCATGGGAAAGATGACTGAAACTCCGTTCTTCGGAATAATGGAGCGAACCACTGACTTATTGGAAATAATACATACCGATGTATGCGGTCCAATGAGTTTTGAGGATCATGGCGGGTATCGTTATTTTCTGACCTTCACAGATGATTTGAGCAGATATGGGTATATCTACTTAATGAAACACAAGTCTGAAACATTTGAAAAGTTCAAAGAATTTCAGAGTAAAGTGGAGAATCATCGTAACAAGAAAATAAAGTTTCTGTGATCTGATCGCGGAGGAAAATATTTGATTTACGAGTTTGGCCTTCATTTAAAACAATGTGGAATAGTTTCACAACTCACGCCACCTGGAACACCATAGCGTAATGGTGTGTCCATACATCGTAACTGTACTATATTGGATATGGTGCGATCTATGATGTCTCTTACCGATTTACCACTATCGTTTTGGGGATATGCATTAGAGACAGTTGCATTCACGTTAAATAGGGCACCGTCTAAATCCGTTGAGACGACACCGTATGAACTGTGGTTTGGCAAGAGACCTAAGCTGTCGTTTCTTAAAGGGGCCAATTCAATTTTCCCCCTAACTTTGTCCTGAGCTCATCTTTACCCCTAAATAAAAATAGTGCTCAACTATACCCCTCTTCCATTAGATGGCGTTATGGAAATACCCCTCTGCGCCGTTTCCGTTGGGTCAAAGGCCTTTGACCATCTCCGAACCATTTTCTGGACATTTTTACCCTTAATATGTATGTCACTTAAGGGTGGGACCTGTAACTTGTTTAGAAAAAGCAATCGGGTCCCTGCAACTTTTAAAACAAAAGCAATCAGGCCCCTGTATCATTTTTAGAAAAAGCAATCAGGTCCTTGTAATTTCTTGGAAAAAATCAATCGGGTCCTTGCGGCCATGGCGGCGTCATCCATGGTGGGAGCCGGACGTGCTGCTGTTGCTTGCGGCCATTGCGGCTTGCCTCGTAGCTGCTTGCACTGCTAGTCGTCGCTGCTACTTAAGCCGCCTGCTACCACTACTGCTTGCTATCGCCCCGCCGCTGTAGCTTTCGCCGCCGTAGCACAGCTGCTTGCCCCGCTGGCCGCTACTTCTTGCGCCGCCGCCGAACTGCTAGGGCTTGCCCCGCTTGCCACGGTTGCTTGTGTTGCTGCTGGACTGCTGCTGCTTGCCTCGCTGGTCGCTGCTGCTTGCACCGCCGTCGGACTGGTGTTGCTTGCCGTCATGCTGCCGCTGCACCTTGCCCTGACGTCGCGCTGTTGCTGCCTGTTGCTGCTTGCCGCCACTGTTGCCTGCTGCTCTGGCACCGCCCGCTACCGTCGCCGCGCTGCTCCTTGCAAGAGAGCTCACTCGAGGGGACGAGAGAGAGAGACCTTGCTAGAGAGATTAAGAGGAGAGAGAGTTTTTCTTTTAGTTGGGTCCCATGTGTAAGTGGTAGAGATGGGAGAGTTTTTTTCTTTTTTACTTTCTTCGGGTAGGTCCCACCTGTAAGTGACTTATGAAGTGAGGGGTACAAATGTCTAGGAAAAAGATCATTGACGGTCAAGGTTGTTGACCATACAGAAACGACACAGGAAGGGTTTTCCATAATGCCATATAACGGAAGAGGGGTATAGTTGAGCACTGTTTTTATTTAAGGGTAAAGATGAGGTCGGGACAAAGTTAGGGGAAAAAAATGTAAATGTCCCTTATTAAAGTTTGGGGCTACGATACTTATGTGAAAAAGCTTCAACCTGATAAGTTCAAACCCAAATTGGAGAAATGTGTCTTCATAGGATACCCAAAAGAAACTGTTGGGTACACCTTCTATCACAGATCCGAAGGCGAGATATTCATTTCTAAGAATGGATCCTTTCTAGAGAAGGAGTTTCTCTCGAAAGAAGTGAGTGGGAGGAAAGTAGAACTTGATGAGGTAGTTGTTCCTTCTCCCGAATTGGAAAATGGTTCATCACAGAAATCAGTTCCAGTGATGCCTACACCAATTAGCGAGGAAGTTAATGATGATGATCATGAAACTTCATATCAAGTTACTACTGAACCTCGTAGGTCAACCAGAGTACGTCACGCACCAGAGTGGTACGATAATCCTGTTCTGGAAGTCATGTTACTACACCATGACGAACCTATGAACTATGAGGAAGCGACGATGAGCTCAGATTCCGCGAAATGGCTTGAGGCCATGAAATCTGAGATGGGATCCATGTATATGAACAAAGTGTGGACTTTGGTGGACTTTCCCAATGATCGGCGAGCCATAGAGAATAAATGGATCTTCAAGAGGAAGATGTACGCTGATGGTAGTGTTACTATCTACAAAGCTCGAATTGTCAAAAAAGGGTTTCGACAAGTTCAAGGTGTTGAACACGATGAGATTTTCTCACTCGTATTAATGCTTAAGTAATCATGTTAGCAATTTCAACATTTTATGAAATCTGGCAAATGGATGTCAAAATTGCATTCCTTAATGGATTTATTAAAGAAGAGTTGTATATGATGCAACCAGAAGGTTTTGTCGATCCTAAAGGTGCTAACAAAGTGTGCAAGCTCCAGTGATCCATCTATGGACTAGTGCAAGCATCTCAGAGTTGGAATATACACTTTGATGAGTTGATCAAAGCATATAGTTTTATACAGACTTTTGGAGAAGCCTGTATTTACAAGAAAGTGAGTGGGAGCACTACAATCTTTCTGATAAGTATATGTGAATGACATATTGTTGATCGGAAATGATGTAGAATTTTCTAGAAAGCATAAAGGAGTGTTTTGAAAGGAGTTTTTTCAAAGAAAGTCCTCGGTGAAGTTGCTTACATATTGAGCATCAAGATCTATAGAGATAGATCAAGATGCTTGATAAGATTTTTCAATGAGTACATACCTTGGCAAATTTTTGAAGTAGTTCAAAATGGAACAAGTCAAAGAAAGGAGTTCTTGCCTGTATTGCAAGGTGTAAAGTTGAGTAAGACTGAAAACCCGACCATGGCAGAAAATAGAAAGAGAATGAAAGTCATTCCCTATGCCTCAACCATAGGTTCCATAAAGTATGCTAAGCTATGTACCAGACTTATTGTGTACCTTGCCATGAGTTTGGAAAAGGGGTAGAATAGTGATCCAGGAGTAGATCACTTGACATCGGTCAAAATTATCCTTAGAAGACCAAGGAGAAATTTCTCGGTTATGGAGGTGATAAAGAGTTCGTCGTAAAGAGTTACGTCGATGCAAGCTTTGACACCGATCTGGATGACTCTGAGTCTCAATCTGGATACATATTGAAAGTGCGAGAAATTAGCTAGAGTAGCTCCGTGCAGAGCATTGTAGACATAGAAATTTGCAAAATACATACAGATCTGAGTGTGGCAGACCCGTTGACTAAACTTCTCTCACAAGCAAAACATGTTCACACCTTAGTACTCTTTGGGTGTTAATCACATAGCGATGTGGACTAGATTATTGACTCTAGTAAACTCTTTGGGTGTTGATCGCATGGCGATGTGAACTATGTTAATCACATAAATACATGAACTATTAGTGTTAAATCACATGGCGATGTGAACTAGATTATTGACTCTAGTGCAAGTGGGAGACTGAAAGAAATATGCCCTAGAGGCAATAATGAAGTTGTTAGTTTATATTTCCTTATATCATAATAAATGTTTAGTATCCATGCTAGAATTGTATTAACCGGAAACTTGATACATGTGTGGACACATAGACAAAACACAGTGTCCCTAGTAAGCCTCTACTAGACTAGCTCGTTAATCAAAGATGGTTAAGTTACCTAACCATAGACATGTGTTGTCATTTGATGAACGAGATCACATCATTAGAGAATGATGTGATGGACAAGACCCATCCGTTAGCTTAGCATTATGATCGTTTAGTTTTATTGCTATTGCTTTCTTCATGACTTATACATATTCCTCTGACTATGAGATTATGCAACTCCCGAATACCGGAGGAACACTTTGTGTGCTATCAAACGTCACAACATAACTAGGTGATTATAAAGATGTTCTACAGGTGTCTCCGAATGTGTTTGTTGGGTTGGCATAGATCGAGATAATGCACATCACTATAAGCCTTGCAAGCAATGTGACTAATGAGTTAGTTGCGGGATGATGCATTACAGAACGAGTAAAGAGACTTGCCGGTAACGAGATTGAAGTAGGTATGCTGATACCAATGATCGAATCTCGGGCAAGTAACATACCGATGACAAAGGGAATGACGTATGTTGTTATGCGGTTTGACCGATAAAGATCTTCGTATAATATGTAGGAACCAATATGAGCATCCAGGTTCCGCTATTGGTTATTGACTGGAGATGTGTCTCGGTCATGTCTACATAGTTCTCGAACCCGTAGGGTCCCCACACTTAACGTTCGATGACGATTTATATTATGAGTTATGTGATTTAATGACCGAAGTTTGTTCGGAGTCCCTGATGAGATCACGTACATGACGAGGAGTCTCGAAATGGTCGAGAGGTGAAGATTCATATATTAGAAGGTTGTATTCGGACACCGTAATGGTTTTGGGAAGTATCGAATAAGTTTCGGAGTACCGGGGGTTACCGGCCCCCCCCCAGGAAGTTAATGGGCCACACATGGACCTTAGTGGAGGAGAGAGGACCGGCCAGGGAGGTGGCGCCCCCCTTTCCAATCCGAATTGGACAAGGGGTGGGGGTGGCGCCCCCTTTCCCTCTCCTACTCCTCCTCTCTTTCCCTCTTTGCTATTCCGAAAAAGGAAAAAAGGAGAGGGGAATCCTACTTGGACTAGGGAGTCCTAGTACGAATCCTCATACCTGGCGCACCCCCTTGGGCCAGCCACCTCTCCTCCCCCCTTTATATACGTGGGAGGGGGCACCCCAAAGACACAACAAGTCTTCTCTTAGCCGTGTGCGGTCCCCCCGTCCACAGTTACACACGTCGATCATATCGTCGTTGTGCTTAGGCGAAGCCCTGTGCCGGTAGCTTCATCATCACCGTCGCCACGCCGTTGTGCGGACAGAACTCTCCCTCGTACTCAACTGAATCAAGAGATCAAGGGACGTCATCGAGCTGAACATGTGTAGAACGCGGAGGTGCCATACGTTCGGTGCTTGTATCGGTTGGATCGCGAAGACGTTCGACTACATCAACCTCATTACTAAACGCTTCCGCTTTCGGTCTACGAGGGTACATGGACACACTCTCCCCTCTCATTGCTATGATCGTAGGAAATTTTTTAAACTACTATGTTCCCCTACACCAGCCACTTGTGTGCGAAGCACGTCGGTAGAACCGGTCTCATGAACGCGGTCATGTAATGTCTGTCCGGGCCACTTCATCCAACAATACCGTCGAATCAAAGTAAGACGTTGGCTGTAAGCATTATGACTATTACCGCCCACAACTCTTTGTGTTCTACTCGTGCGTATATCATCTACGTAGAGACCTGGCTCGGATGCCACTGTTGGGGAACGCAGTATTTCAAAAAAATTCCTATGATCACGCAAGATCTATCTAGGAGATGCATAGCAACGAGACGGGAGAGTGTGTCCACATACCCTCGTAGACCGAAAGCAGAAGCGTTTAGTAACACGGTTAATGTAGTCGAACATCTTCATGATTCAACTGATCCAAGTACCGAATGTACGACAGCTCCGTGTTCAGCACACGTTCAGCATGATGATGTCCCTCGAGCTCTTGATCCAGTTGAGGACGAGGGAAAGTTCCATCAGCACGACGGTGTGGCGACGGTGATGATCAAGTAACCGGCGCAGGGCTTCATCTAAGCACTACGACGATATGATCGAGGTGTGAAACTATGGAGGGGGGCACCGCACACGGCTAAGAGATTGTCTGTTGTGCTTTGGGGTTCCCCCTGCCCACGTATATAAAGGAGGGGGAGGAGGATGCTGGCCTAGGAGGATGTGCACCAGGGGGGTCCTACTTGGACTCCTAGTCCAAGTAGGATTCGGCCACCCTTTTCCTTTCTTCCACTGCAGGGAAAGGAAGGAGAGGAGTAGGAGAAGGAAGGAGGGGGCCGCGCCATCACCCCTTATCCAATTCGGTTTGGGCAGGGGGGAGGCGCGCGCCACCTCGTGGCCCTTCTTCCCTTTCTCCACTAAAGCCCACTAATGCCCATTAACTTCCCCGGGGGTTCCGGTAACCCCTCGGTACTCCCCGAAAAATACCCGGATCACTCGGAACCATTCCGACGTCCGAATATGACCTTCCAATATATGAATCTTTACCTCTCGACTATATCGAGACTCCTCGTCGTGTCCGTGATCTTATCCGGGACTCCGAACAAAGTTCGGTCATCAAATCACATAACTCATAATACAAATCGTCATCGAACGTTTAGCGTGCGGACCCTATGGGTTCGAGAACTATGTAGACATGACTGAGACACATCTCCGGTCAATAACCAATAGCAGAACCTGGATGCTCATATTAGTTCCTATATATTCTACGAAGATCTTTATCGGTCAAACCGCATAACAACATACGTCATTCCCTTTATCATCGGTATGTTACTAGCCCGAGATTCGATCGTCGGTATCACATACCTAGTTCAATCTCGTTACCGGCAAGTCTCTTTACTTGTTCTGTAATGCAACATCCCGCAACTAACTCATTAGTCACATTGCTTGCAAGGCTTATAGTGATGTGCATTACTGAGAGGGCCCAGAGATACCTCTCCGATACTCGGAGTGACAAATCCTAATCTTGATCTATGCCAAACCAACAAACACCTTCGGAGACACCTGTAGAGCACCTTTATAATCACCCATTTATGTTGTGATGTTTGATAGCACACAAGGTGTTCCTCCGGTATTCGGGAGTTGCATAATCTCATAGTCAGAGGAATATGTATAAGTCATGAAGAAAGCAATAGCAATAAAACTGAACGATCATTATGCTAAGCTAACAGATGGGTCTTGTCCATCACTGTAACATCCCAAATTTTCAATTTGGAATGTTATACACTAGATCATATGCATATCATATTTTTCTTGCATTTTGGTTGATCCTAGAAATTTCACGCAACTCAAGGACCCTCGGAGAGAGTTGGAGATTTCGTTATTTTCATATTTGAGAGTTTTCTCGAATTTTGAAAATAGGATCATTTGATTTATTTATTTTATCTTCAATAATTTTCCGGTGTCAAAATATATGAGAGAGGGAATAATATGACTTTCCCAAAATATAGGAAAAATGAAGATTTAATAAATAGATCACATTTTGTTTGCCGGAGTTTATTTGCATTTTATTTGGATAGGGAAAAATGCGCGTTTTCAAAAATTGCATTTTAGGTCCGGAGAAAAGTTCATTTTGTTCGGCTCATTTTTAGGAGTCGAGGAAAATTTACTTTATTAGTTTTGGAGTCCGGTAGATTTTGTTTTTCTGTGTTTTCCGGAGCGCGGAACCGTTTAAAAAAAATCAAAGTCCAGCGCCTTGGGCCAAAGGCCCAGCCGGCCAAGGCCACGGCCAAGGCCATCGCTAGCCGCGCGCGCTAGCGCTGGCGCAGGAGGCCGCCGCCTCGCCTCTTGCTCTAAACCGAATCCTAGTAGGACTTTTGTCCTACTTCCGTATATTCCTTTTCTATTTCTAGATCTTTTCCTTTCCTATCTAATTCCTAGTCTAATTCTTGTCCCCTACCCCAAGTAAACCTCCTCCTCTCCCCAATATAAATACCCAAGCACCCCCTCTAAATCATCAAACCCAAAGCCTAGAGCTCCACCACACCCCGCGCCGCGCCACCCCTCACCCGCGCGCTGCCCTAAGCCGCCCGCGCCCTGCGTCACCGCCCGCCGCCGCCTCACCCGCGCCGCGCCGCCACCCCACACCCGCGCCGCCGCCGCACCTTGCCGCCGCCGCCCACGCCCACGCCGCCGGAGCCCCTCGCCGGAGACCTCGCCGGAGGTAGCCCCGCGCTACATCTATTCTTTTTCTCGGATCGTTTTCTTCTAATCATTCCGATTCTTTTCTTCTCTAAACCGTTCCGGTTTTCTAGATCGGTTTTTCGTTCGGTTTTTCTTCTCCGAAACCCTAGATCGGATTCGTTTTCTTCTCCGATTTAGTTGCCTTTGGACCGTTCGCCGGACCGTTCGTCCTAACGAACGTGATCACCGGATTCTTCTAGGTTAACGACGTCCGTTCGTTTAACCGTTCTTCTTTTTCTTTTCGTCGGATTTATTCCGCGATCGCGATCTCAGATCCGATCTTCTTCCTAGTCTTTCTTTTCGCTCGTTTATCGGAATCAGGTGATTCAAGCGCCTGGAGTTTCGTCTCGAAACCGCCGTTCCGTCTAATCAACTTGAACAAGCTTTTGCTACAGTAAAATTTTGACCTAGATTCAACTTGCTAGAACCGAGTTGTTTTCTTCTGCCGCTTGTTTTTCCGTCGTTTGTTCGGTTCGTTCTTTCTTTGCAACCGGAGTTCTTAAGTTGAACTTTCTGGTTCGTTCTCTTGTTCGAGTTTTACCTGTGCATTAGATGAGTACTTATTGTATGCTTGTTGTTTGTCTGCGATAGATTACCCGGATTGCGCCGCCTGTTACTTCGAAACCCTAGGACTCGCAGATCATCAGCAAGGCAAGTAACACTTTGATCATACCTTTTCTACAACCCATGTTTTATTGCATTAGATTAATCCTCACACATTGCATGATTAAGATCTAATTAAATTGTGGGATGGGAAGTAGATGAGGTAGTACCTATTACCTGTATTATTATGAAACCTTTGGGAGTTATTCTACGTTTGCTTATATTGCCATGCTATGCTAGTAGACGTGGATTGGGTGAGTGATATCCATGACAGATGTGAGATTGATAATTTTAATGGTTTATCTAAGGTGGCAACTTAAACACACATCTGGGTGGATTGAGGCACCTGATGTCTATCAGGACTTGCCTGTTTTCTTTTGGACCGCCACCCAGGCTCAAAGGGATCATAAGATCTTTCATGCTAGAAACTTCCGTGTGCAGCCACATGCTACTATGGGCTCTGGTATAGTTGACTAAGTTGTGCGAACTCTTACGGGGTGGACTAGCTGTAAGGGCATATTTATCCCTACGGTGTTTTGGTGATTGATGACAATGCATTTGCGGACTAATCGGGTGCTTTGGTTTCTTTCAGATATTCATCCTTTGGCACGCAATGATTTTTTCCCCTCGGCGCTCTACTCAAGACGGTGTAGCTTCCTTCGTGACTTTGTTGGTGGACTAAGTTTCGTAGTAGTCACCGTACTATCAAGAGGGGATCTGCTTCGGTATGGTTTGGGTGGAATCAACACGTACACGTTCTTCTCTCTCCCACCGTTTTCTCTCCGTCTCTATGGAGCTTCTCTCTTCTCCCTTTGTGGTTTTTCCTGGACCCAGCGGTAGTACCGGGCCACAGCGGTAGTACCGCTGAGGCTCACTTGTCCCCGGTTATGGACATCTTGAGTATCTAGTACTTGAATATCATTGTGAATCTCAACATGTTACTCTAATTAATTTTGATGGGTTTAATGATGTACTTTTAATTGGGATTGAGAATGCTGTCAACCATTCTCAATGTTTCACAACCACCATGATAGTTAAATAAACTTATTCCTTTGCAGTAGGGAAAAACTGGCTTTACACAAAACTGTAACCATAGAGCTTTCCACCAGCCATATATGCATATAGTATAGCTGTTTCATTCCATTACTCTCTATGTGTTACTTTGCCAGCATATTCCATGTGCTAACCCGTTTTCGGGCTGCAACTTCTCATGTTGCAGACTTTTCAGACGACGATTGAGGTGTTTTAGGTCGTGGTTCTATACTCAGTGATGCCGTTGGAGTTGATGGACCCATTTATCTTCCGAGTCTTCCGCTGTTATCGATATTAGATGGCCTTCAGCCATATTTATTGTAATAAGTTCTTTTTGAGCCATCGATGTAATAAGTGTGTGATTGCAACTCTGTTATAAAACCTCGATGTACTGTGTGGTGTTAGCATTACTGATCCAGGGATGACACCGTAGCACAGTAGACGTGATCCATTCGGGTCAGGTCGCTACAGAGATGGTATCAGAGCACATGCTGACTGTAGGACACGACCACTAAGTTAAAGCCATAGATCCCCCTTCTCTTCTCATTTTCTAACTCCTCATCTTTTCTACTCTATTAGGATGACGCACGCGAAGATTAAGTACGCTCAATCGGATGAAGGCACACCATTTGGATTTCACCTGAAGGAAGTCACCAAGTACCTGAACATTGGATTACCAAGCTTCACGGGAACCTTCAATGCCACTCTGCCTGAAGAGGAGCGCTGGAAGATTCAAGTTTACGTTCCGGGAAGAACATTCGCGCCAATCACGAAGCCCATAGATAGAGTTTTCAATGCACCAACCTGGAGTCTAGGAAGGAGCATGGCAGCTCATATCACCATAGGACGCATTGGAGAAGTTTATCAAGAAGACCTCAAGGACACTATCTACCAGATTTGCGGACGCCGTGATGAACAATGGGAGTTAGTCAGCACCAAGAAGGATAGATCCATTGCATCTTTCATCCAGGAGTTAAACCAGCACATTCGACGCCACGAGAACCAGATGTGCAATGATATGGTAGAGTTTAAGAATGCGAAGGCAAGGATCATCGAGCTAGAAGGAGAACTGAAGTCTACACGCAAGGACTACATGGACGAGATCGTAGCTCTAGCAAGGCACAATTGCGATCTTAAGCAGGAGATTGAAGAACTCAAGAGCAAGTTAGCATCCCAGGAGGACGACGAGTACGTCACATGTCCGGACAACTACATCATCATCGACGACACCGATTCGGATCCAAGTGAACCCGACTTCGAAGACGAAGCTGGAGCAGATATCATGGAGTCTTCCACCGGTTCAAATTTCTAGATGACCACCAGATAGTAGTAGTATTTCCCCCATGTAAAACATTATAGTCGAGCACTTTTGCGATAGTTCTAGACCGTTTGTAAGCCCTTGTTTGATTGATTGAAGTGATTTTGTGTGCATTTGCCTCATGTGCATATGGGTAGTGTTTTCCCTTTAGACCTCATTCTATTCTCAATCCTCGTCTTTTCTAAACCCTCAGATGCCTCCGAGACGTGACAATGGATTTCCACCGGAGCTCACTCAGTTGATCCAGCAGCAGAATCAATTGATGCAGATGTTAGTCCAGAACCAGCAGAACAACAACAACAACCCACCACCACCACCACCTGTTGACCACTTAGCCCGTTTCCTTAGGCTGAATCCGCCGGTGTTTTCCAGTAGCACCGAGCCAATAGTAGCAGACGATTGGCTCCGTAAGATAGGAAGGGAGTTGACCACTGCAGGATGCACGGATGGTGAGAAAGTGAAGTTTGCCGCACACCAGCTTGACGGACCCGCGGCAGCATGGTGGGAGAATTTCACAGCCACTTACCCAGTTGACACTGTCACATGGGATCAGTTTCAGCAAGCTTTCCGCACTGCCCATGTTTCAGCAGGAGCTATGGCCATAAAGAAGCGTGAGTTTCGCAACTTACGCCAAGGAGGAAGGACTGTTGGCCAGTATGTGGAGGAGTTTAGTAAGCTAGCCCGTTATGCCCCAGATGACGTTGCTACGGATGCAGCTAAGCAGGAGAAGTTTCTGGAAGGACTGAATGATGAACTAAGCATGCAGTTGATGGTAGCAAATTTCAACAACTACCAGGAGTTGGTAGATCGTGCCATCATGATTGAAGGGAAGCAACAGCAGATTGAGAACCGTAAGAGGAAGTATGGACAGGGGAAGTATAACTCTGGAGCCCAGCAGAAGCCCCGTTTTACCCCTAAACCGGGATTTAAGTTTCAGCACACCCATGGAGGAGGTAGCTCGCACAACCATAATGGCCACAAGAATGGTAATGGGAATGGAGGAAGCAACGGCCAGAACCGACCACCCCATCGACCCCAACCAAGAGAGACCTGAGTCAAGTCACCTGTTTCAAGTGTTCGAAGACCGGACATTATGCCAATGAATGTCCTGAAGGCCAGAATGGAAATGGCAATGGAAGCTCTGGGAAGAAGCCGAACCCTTTCAATAGGGGACAGGTGAACCACGTTAATGTGGAGGAGATTGAAGATCAGCCCGATGCAGTAATCGGTAAGTTTTTGGTTAAGTCATTTACTGCACTCGTTCTTTTTGATACTGGTGCATCGCATTCATACATATCAAGGGGATTTGTGGAAAAGTATAGCCTGCCCACTAGGATTCTTAAAACACCTATGCTAGTAAGCTCGCCAGGAGCAGAATACATGGCCAGACAAGGATGTTTCCAAGTACCATTGAGTATAGGAAGGCATGTATTCCCAACGGATTTAATTATTCTGGAATCCCAAGGGTTGGATGTGATTCTTGGTATGGATTGGCTGTCGATGTATGGAGGAAACATCAATTGCGCCAGTAAGACAATTTTGCTTACCACACCAGAAGGAAGAAGGATCAAGTATGTATCCCGGCATGTGCCAAACAGGACACAAGTAAACTGCCTAATAGGAGTTGTGCAGGAGGACGTACCAGTGGTAAAGGATTTTCCTGATGTATTTCCTGAGGAATTACCAGGCATGCCACCGGATAGAGACATTGAGTTTTTGATTGAGTTATTGCCAGGTACAGGCCCAATATCGAAGCGACCGTACCGGATGCCAGCAAAGGATTTGGTGGAAATTAAGAATCAGATTAAGGAGTTATTGGATAAAGGTTACATTCACCCAAGTTCTTCGCCTTGGGGATCACCTGTACTTCTAGTGGAAAAGAAGGATGGATCATTAAGGATGGTTGTAGATTATCGGGGATTGAATGAAGTAACCATCAAGAATAAGTACCCACTGCCAATGATCAACGATCCGTTTGATCGATTGCAAGGAGCTAAAGTGTTTTCCAAGATCGATTTGCAATCAGGGTACCATCAGTTGAAGATTCGAGAGCAGGACATACCTAAGACAGCATTCACCACAAGATATGGACTGTATGAGTATACCGTTATGTCATTTGGATTGACTAACGCACCTGCCTATTTTATGAACCTGATGAACAAAGTGTTTATGGAGTTTTTGGATAAGTTCGTCGTAGTGTTCATCGATGACATTTTGGTTTATTCAAAGAATGAAGAGGAGCATAAGGAACATTTGCGTTTGGTTTTGGAGAAACTAAGGGAACATCAGTTATACGCCAAATTCAGCAAATGTGAGTTTTGGTTGAAGGAAGTTGGATTCCTCGGACACGTTATATCCGGAGAAGGTATAGCAGTTGACCCCACAAAGGTTGAGACCGTAACCGAATGGGAAGCACCAACAACAGTTGGAGAGATCCGGAGTTTTCTTGGACTCGCAGGATACTACCGGAGATTCATTGAGAATTTCTCAAAGATTGCGAAGCCTATGACGGAGTTGTTGAAGAAGGATACTAAGTTCAAATGGACTGAGGAGTGTGAGGCTAGTTTCCAGGAGTTGAAGAAACGTTTGGTTACCTCACCAGTACTGATTTTGCCAGATCAGACCAAGGATTATGAGGTGTATTGCGACGCTTCACGTCGAGGACTTGGAGCAGTGCTTATGCAGGAAGGAAGAGTTGTTTCGTATGCTTCACGGCAACTGAAGCCTCATGAGTTGAATTATGCCACGCATGATTTGGAGTTAGCAGCCGTAGTGCATGCATTGAAGACGTGGAGACATTTCCTCCTTGGAAATCATTGTGAGGTGTACACGGATCATAAGAGTTTGAAGTACATTTTCACTCAGAAGGAGTTGAACCTCCGACAGAGGAGATGGTTGGAGCTCATCAAGGATTATGACATGAGATTGCATTATCATCCCGGAAAGGCTAATGTAGTAGCTGACGCATTGAGCCGTAAGAGCCATGTCAACACCCTAGTGACGGGAGAAGTACCCAAGGAGTTAGCAGAAAACCTTCGGAACTATTTCCAAACATATTCGAGAGGCTATGTAGCAGCATTGGAGATTCAGTCAACATTGATGGATAAGATCAGAGAAGCTCAGAAATCTGACAAGGAAATTGCTGCTATAAAAGAGAAATTGAGCGAAGGAAAAGCAAAGGGATTTCGTGAGGATGAGCACGATACCCTATGGGTTGAGGACCGTGTTTATGTGCCCAATGACCCGGAGATCAGGAAGTTGATTTTACAAGAGGCACATGATTCGCCGTATTCGATTCACCCAGGGAATACCAAGATGTATTTGGATTTAAAGGAAACATTCTGGTGGACCGGAATGAAGAAGGATATTGCAGCCTATGTAGCAGTTTGTGACGTATGTCAGAGAGTAAAGGCAGAGCATCAGAAGCCAGCAGGATTGTTACAACCATTGCCGATACCTGAATGGAAGTGGGATAAGATAGGCATGGATTTTATCACAGGACTACCCAGGACAAAGGCCGGATATGACTCGATATGGGTAGTAGTTGATCGTTTGATGAAGGTAGCACTTTTCATTCCAGTTAAGACCACTTACACCAGTGCTAAGTTGGCAAAGATATACATGACTAGAATCGTTTGTTTGCATGGAGTTTCGAGGAGTATCGTATCAGATAGAGGAACCCAATTTACCTCAAAGTTTTGGAATCAGTTGCATGAAACTTTAGGAACCAGACTAGAGTTCAGCACAGTTTTTCATCCGCAGACAGATGGACAGACCGAGAGAGTCAATCAGATTTTGGAAGATATGCTGAGAGCTTGTGCACTAGATTATGGATCAAGTTGGGACGAAAACTTGCCGTATGCGGAGTTTTCTTATAACAACAGTTACCAAACCAGTTTGAAGATGGCCCCTTTCGAAGCTTTATACGGAAGGAGGTGCAGGACACCGTTGTCATGGAACGAAGTTGGAGACCGTCAATTCTTTGGACCAGATTTGATTAAGGAGTCTGAATGGAAGGTTAAGTTGATTCGCAATAGGCTCAAGGTAGCCCAGTCCAGGCAGAAGAGCTACGCAGATTCAAAACGCAAGGAGACAGTTTACGAAACCGGAGACAGAGTTTATCTCCGAGTAACCCCACTTCGAGGAGTTAAGCGCTTTGGAGTTAAGGGAAAGTTAGCACCGCGTTTCGTTGGACCATTTAAGATCTTGAAACGTATGGGAGAAGTCGCTTATAAGTTGGAATTACCAGAGGGACTGTCAGGAGTTCATGATGTATTCCATGTTTCTCAGCTGAAGAGATGTCACGCCGAGATGGCGGAGGTACCGCTAAGAGATACAGTGCCATTAGAAGCGATTCAGTTGAAGGACGACTTAACATATGAGGAGAAGCCAGTCAAGATTCTCGAGTTTGCCAGCAGAGTTACTCGCAGCAAGGTTATCAAGTTTTGCAAAGTTCAGTGGAACCACCACTCAGAGGATGAAGCCACCTGGGAGAGAGAAGAAGATTTGCTCAAGGACCACCCTCACCTATTTTCTAGCCAACCCGAATCTCGAGGGCGAGATTCATCTTAAGGGGGGTAGGTTTGTAACATCCCAAATTTCAATTTGGAATGTTATACACTAGATCATATGCATATCATATTTTCTTGCATTTTGGTTGATCCTAGAAATTTCACGCAACTCAAGGACCCTCGGAGAGAGTTGGAGATTTCGTTATTTTCATATTTGAGAGTTTTCTCGAATTTTGAAAAATAGGATCATTTGATTTATTTATTTTATCTTCAATAAATTTTCGGTGTCAAAATATATGAGAGAGGGAATAATATGACTTACCCAAAATATAGGAAAAATGAAGATTTAATAAATAGATCACATTTTGTTTGCCGGAGTTTATTTGCATTTTATTTGGATAGGGAAAAATGCGCGTTTTCAAAAATTGCATTTTAGGTCCGGAGAAAAGTTCATTTTGTTCGGCTCATTTTTAGGAGTCGAGGAAAATTTACTTTATTAGTTTTGGAGTCCGGTAGATTTTGTTTTTCTGTGTTTTCCGAGCGCGGAACCGTTTAAAAAAAAAATCAAAGTCCAGCGCCTTGGGCCAAAGGCCCAGCCGGCCAAGGCCACGGCCAAGGCCATCGCTAGCCGCGTGCCAGGCGCAGGCGCAGGAGGCCGCCGCCGCCTCTTGTTTCTACCGAATCCTAGTAGGACTTTTGTCCTACTTCCGTATATTCCTTTTCTGTTTCTAGATCTTTTCCTTTCCTTTTTTCTATTCCTATTCCTAGTCTAATTCTTGTCCCCTACCCCAAGTAAACCCCCTCCCCAATATAAATACCCAAGCACCCCCCCTCTAAATCATCAAACCCAAAGCCTAGAGCTACACCACACCCCGCGCCACGCCACCCCTCACCCGCGCGCTGCCCTAAGCTGCTGCCCACGCCCTGCGTCACCGCCGCGCCGCCGCCTCACCCGCGCCGCGCCGCCACCCCACGCCCGCGCCGCCGCCGCACCTTGCCGCCGCCGCCCACGCCCACGCCGCCGGAGCCCCTCACCGGAGACCTCGCCGGAGGTAGCCCCGCGCTACATCTATTCTTTTTCTCGGATCGTTTTCTTCTAATCATTCCGATTCTTTTCTTCTCTAAACCGTTCCGGTTTTCTAGATCGGTTTTTCGTTCGGTTTTCTTCTCCGAAACCCTAGATCGGATTCGTTTTCTTCTCCGATTTAGTTGCCTTTGGACCGTTCGCCGGACCGTTCGTCCTAACGAACGTGATCACCGGATTCTTCTAGGTTAACGACGTCCGTTCGTTTAACCGTTCTTCTTTTTCTTTTCGTCGGATTTATTCCGCGATCGCGATCTCAGATCCGATCTTCTTCCTAGTCTTTCTTTTCGCTCGTTTATCGGAATCAGGTGATTCAAGCGCCTGGAGTTTCGTCTCGAAACCGCCGTTCCGTCTAATCAACTTGAACAAGCTTTTGCTACAGTAAAATTTTGACCTAGATTCAACTTGCTAGAACCGAGTTGTTTTCTTCTGCCGCTTGTTTTTCCGTCGTTTGTTCGGTTCGTTCTTTCTTTGCAACCGGAGTTCTTAAGTTGAATTTTCTGGTTCGTTCTCTTGTTCGAGTTTTACCTGTGCATTAGATGAGTACTTATTGTATGCTTGTTGTTTGTCTGCGATAGATTACCCGGATTGCGCCGCCTGTTACTTCGAAACCCTAGGACTCGCAGATCATCAGCAAGGCAAGTAACACTTTGATCATACCTTTTCTACAACCCATGTTTTATTGCATTAGATCAATCCTCACACATTGCATGATTAGGATCTAATTAAATTGTGGGATGGGAAGTAGATGAGGTAGTACCTATTACCTGTATTATTATGAAACCTTTGGGAGTTACTCTACGTTTGCTTATATTGCCATGCTATGCTAGTAGACGTGGATTGGGCGAGTGATATCCATGACAGATGTGAGATTGATAATTTTAATGGTTTATCTAAGGTGGCAACTTAAACACACATCTGGGTGGATTGAGGCACCTGATGTCTATCAGGACTTGCCTATTTTTTTTAGACCGCCACCCAGGCTCAAAGGGATCATAAGATCTTTCATGCTAAATACTTACGTGTGCAGCCACAAGCCATTATGGGCTCTGACATAGTTGACTAAGTCGTGCGAACTCTTACGGGGTGGACTAGCAGATGTAGGGGATGTAGGTGTACCGGTCTACCCCACAAGTAAGGTGCTAGTGCTTCTGAAAGACTATGTCTCGGTCATCCGTCTTCTCAAACACCATGTAGTGCGAGAAACCAAACGGAGGCGATCGAGTCTTGTGGGGAAAAGTGCGCAAACCTCTGCAGAGTGTACAAACTAATCATGATTAGCCGTGTCCCCGGTTATGGACAACTTGAGTATCTAGTACTTGAATATCATGTGAATCTCAACATGTTACTTCTAATTAATGTTGTTGGGTTTTAATTGTACTTTTAATTGGGATTGAGAATGCTGTCAACCATTCTCAATGTTTCACAACCACCATGATAGTTAAATAAACTTATTCCTTTGCAGTAGGGAAAAACTGGCTTTACACAAAACTGTAACCATAGAGCTTTCCACCAGCCATATATGCATATAGTATAGCTGTTTCATTCCATTACTCTCTATGTGTTACTTTGCCAGCATATTCCATGTGCTGACCCGTTTTCGGGCTGCAACTTCTCATGTTGCAGACTTTTCAGACGACGATTGAGGTGTTTTAGGTCATGGTTCTATACTCAGTGATGCCGTTGGAGTTGATGGACCCATTTATCTTCCGAGTCTTCCACTGTTATCGATATTAGATGGCCTTCAGTCATATTTATTGTAATAAGTTCTTTTTGAGCCATCGATGTAATAAGTGTGTGATTGCAACTCTGTTATAAAACCTCGATGTACTGTGTGGTGTCAGCATTACTGATCCAGGGATGACACCGTTGCACAGTAGACGTGATCCATTCGGGTCAGGTCGCTACAATCACATCATTCTCTAATGATGTGATCCCATTCATCAAATGAGAACACATGTCTATGGTCAAGAAACATAATCATCTTTGATCAACGAGTTAGTCAAGTAGAGGCATACTAGGGACACTATGTTTTTTCTATGTATTCACACATGTACTAAGTTTTCGGTTAATACAATTCTAGCATGAATAATAACCATTTATCATGATATAAGGAAATATAAATAACAACTTTATTATTGCCTCTAGGGCATATTTCCTTCAAGCCTCCCCTCCTCATATATATAGGTGGGAGGGAGGGAGGAGCAACCATAGGAGGCGCCCAAGTAGGAGGAATCCTACTTGGAGCCCTCTCAAGCCGCGTGCCCCCGGTGCCATATATAACCGAGGTGGAAGGAAAGGGGGGGGGGAAGAGGGAAGGAAGTAGGAATCCTAATCCACACTTTCCTTGCCCTCCCCTCTTTACTTCTCCTCCTCATAGGGCTGGCCTCTATAGGGGTGCACTAGGGCTGGTGTGTTCCCTCACATGGCCCATAAGGCCCATATATTTGCCGGCGGTGTCCGAAACTCCTTTCTGGTGACCCGATAAGTACCCGGTACCCTCCAGAACACTTTCGGTGTCCGAATACCATTTTGCTACATATAAATATTTACCTCTCGACCATTTAGAGACTCGTAATCATGTCCGTGATCTCATCCGGGACTCCGAACAACATTCGGTCACCAAATCATATAACTCATATAATACTGAATCGTCATCGAATGTTAAGCGTGTGGACCCTACGGGTTCGAGAACTATGTAGACATGACCGAGACACCTCTCCGGTCAATAACCAATAGCAGAACCTGGATGCTCATATTGGCTCCTACATATTCTACGAAGATCTTTATCGGTCGAACCGTTATGACAACATACATAATTCCCTTTGTCAATCGGTATGTTACTTGTCCGAGGTTCGATCGTCGGTATCTTCATACCTAGTTCAATCTCGTTACCGGCAAGTCTCTTTACTCGTTCCATAATAAATCACCTCATGACTATCTCCTTAGTCGTTTACTTGCAAGCTTATGGTGTGTATTACCGAGAGGGCCCAGAGATACCTCTCCGGTAATCGGAGTGACAAATCCTAATCTCGATTCGTGCCAACCCAACAAAACTACTTCGGAGATACGTTTAGAGCATCTTTATAATCACCCAGTTACGTTGTGATGTTTGATAGAACACAAGGCATTCCTCCGGTATCCGGGAGTGGCATGATCTCATAGTCATAGGAATATGTATTTGACATACATGAAAGTAGTATCAATAAACTATATGATCAAATGCTAAGCTAACGGGTGGGTCATGTCCATCACATCATTCTCCTAATGATGTGATCCCATCATCAAATGACAACACATGTCCATGGTTAGGAAACCTTAACCATGTTTGATCAACGAGCTAGTCTAGTAGAGGCATACTAGGGACACGGTATTTTTTTTATGAATTCACACATGTATTTAAGTTTCCGATCAATACAATTCTAGCATGAATAATAAACCTTTATCATGAATAAGGAAATAAAAAATAAAAAATTTATCATTGCCTCTAGGGCATATTTCCTTCAGTCTCCCACTTGCACTAGAGTCAATAATCTAGTTCACATCGCCATGTGATTTAACACCAATAGTTTACATCGTCATGTGATTAACACCCATAGTTCACATCGCCATGTGACCAAACACCCAAAGAGTTTACTAGAGCCAATAATCTAGTTCACATCGCCATGTGATTAACACCAAAGAGTATTAAGGTGTGATCATGTTTTGCTTGTGAGAGAAGTATAGTCAACGGGTCTGCCACATTCAGATCCGTATGTATTTTGCAAAATTTCTATGTCTACAATGCTCTGCATGGAACTACTCTAACTAATTGCTCCCACTTTCAATATGTATCCAGATTGAGACTTAGAGTCATATGGATTAGTGTCAAAGCTTGCATCAACGTAACCCTTTATGACGAACTCTTTATCACCTCCATAACCGAGAAACATTTCCTTAGTCCTCTTAAGGATAATTTTGACCGCTGTCCAGTGATCCACTCCTGGATCACTCTTGTACCCCTTTGCCATATACGTGGCAAGTCACACTTTTGGTCTGGTACATAGCATGGCATGCTTTATAGAACCTATGGCCGAGGCATAGGGAATGAGTTTCATTCTTTTTTTCTGTCGTGGTTAGGCTTTGAGTCTTACTCAACTTAATACCTTATAACTCAGGGAAGAACTCCTTCTTTGAATAATCCATTTTGAACTCCTTCAAAATCTTATCAAGGTGTATACTCATCGAAAGTCTTATCAAGCGACTTGATCTATCTCTATAGATCTTGATGCCCAATATGTAAGCAGCTTCACTGAGGTCTTTCATTGAAAAATTCTTATTCAAGTACCCTTTTATGCTACCCAGAAATTCTACATCATTTCCAATCAACAATATGTCACCCACATATAATATTAGAAATGCTACAGAGCTCCCACTCACTTTCTTGTAAATACATGCTTCACTATAAGTCTGTATAAAACCATATGCTTTGATCATCTCATCAAAGCATATATTCCAACTCTGAGATGCTTGCACCAGTCCATAGATGGATCGCTGGAGCTTGCACACTTTGTTAGCACCTTTAGGATCGACAAAACCTTCTGGTTGCATCATATACAACTCTTCTTTAAGAAATCCATTAAGGAATGCAGTTTTGACGTCCATTTGCCAGATTTCATAATTATAAAATGCGGCAATTGCTAACATGATTCAGACAGACTTTAAGCATCGTTATGGGTGAGAAAGTCTCATCATAGTCAACTCCTTGAATTTGTCGAAAACCTTTCGCGACAAGTCGAGCTTTGTACACAGTAACATTACCATCAGCGTCAGTCTTCTTCTTGAAGATCCATTTATTCTCTACAGCTTGCCGATCAACGGGCAAGTCCACCAAAGTCCACACTTTGTTCTCATACATGGATCCTATCTCAGATTTCATGGCCTCAAGCCATTTGTTGGAATCTGGGCTCATCATAGCTTCTTCATAGTTTGTAGGTTCGCCTTGGTCAAATAACATGACTTCCAGAACAGGATTATAGTACCACTCTGGTGCGGATCGTGCTCTGGTTGACCTACTAGGTTCAGTAGTAAGTTGATCTGAAGTTTTATGATCATCATCATTAGCTTCCTCTCTAGTTGGTGTAGGCATCACGGTAACAGATTTATCTAATGTGGTACTTCCCAAATTGAGAGAAGGTACAATTACCTCATCAAGTTCTACTTTCCTCCCACTCACTTCTTTCGAGAGAAACTCCTTCTCTACAAAGGTTCCATTCTTGGCAACAAAAATCTTGCCTTCGGATCTGTGGTAGAAGGTGTACCCAATTGTTTCCTTAGGGTATCCTATGAAGATGCACTACTCCGATTTGGGTTCGAGCTTATCAGGCTAAAGACTTTTGACATAAGTGTCGCAACCCCAAACTTTAAGAAACGACAGCTTAGGTTTCTTGCCAAACCATAGTTCATACGGTGTTGTCTTAGCGTATTTAGATGGTGCCCTATTTAACATGAATGCGGCTGTCTCTAATGCATAACCCCAAAACGATAGTGGTAAATCGGTAAGAGACATCATAAATCACAATGTATCTAATAAAGCACGATTACGACGTCCGGACACACCATTACGTTGTGGTGTTCTAGGTGGCGTTAGTTGTGGAACTATTCCACATTGTTTTAAATGAAGGCCGCCAAACTCATAACTCAAATATTCGCCTCTGTGATCAGATCATAGAAACTTTATTTTCTTGTTACGACGATTCTCCACTTCACTCTGAAATTCTTTGAACTTTTCAAATGTTTTAGACTTGTGTTTCATTAGGTAGATATACCCATATCTGCTCAAATCATTTGTGAAGGTCAGAAAATAACGATACCCGCCGCGAGCCTCAACACTCATCTGACTGCATCCATTGGTATGTATTATTTGTTGGGGAACGTAGCATGCAATTTCAAAAAAAATCCTACAATCACGCAAGATCTATCTAGGTGATGCATAGCAATGAGAGGGGGAGAGTGTGTCCATGTACCCTCGTAGACCGAAAGCGGAAGCGTTAGTTTAACGCGGTTGATGTAGTCGAACGTCTTCACGATCCAACCGATCTAGTACCGAACGTACGGCACCTCCGAGTTCAGCACATGTTCAGCTCGATGACGTCCCTCAAACTCTTGATCCAGTAGAGTGTCAAGGGAGATTTCCGTCAGCACGACGGCATGGTGACGGTGATGGTGATGTGATCCGCGCAGGATTTCGCCTAAGCACTACGATGCTATGACCGAAGGAGTAAACTGTGGAGGGGGGCACCGCACATGGCTAAGAGAACAATTGATGTGCTTTGGGGTGCCCCTGCCCCCGTATATAAAGGAGGAGGGGAGGAGGTCGGCCACTAGGGGCATGCCAAGGAGAGGGGAGTCCTACTAGGACTTCAGTTCTAGTAGGATTCGGCCCGCCCTTTTTTTCCTTTCTACCGGAGGAGGACAAGGGGAAGGAGAGGGAGTAGGAGAAGGAAAGGGGATGGCGCCCCCTTCCCTAGTCCAATTCGGCCTCCTCCCTTGTGGGGGGCACACCAGCCCCTTGTGGGCTGGTTAGCCTCCCTCCTATGGCCCATATGGCCCATATCTTTCCCCGGGGGTTCCGGTAACCCCTCCGGTACTCTGGTATGTACCCGATACACTCCGAAACCCTTCCGGTGTCCGAATACTACCTTCCAATATATCAATCTTTACCTCTCGACCATTTCGAGACTCCTCGTCATATCTGTGATTTCATCCGGGACTCCGAACAATCTTTGGTCACCAAAACACATAACTCATAATACAAATCGTCATCGAACATTAAGCGTGCGGACCCTACGGGTTCGAGAACTATGTAGACATGACCGAGACACATCTCCGGTCAATAACCAATAGCGGAACCTGGATTTTCATATTGGTTCCTACATATTCTACGAAGATCTTTATTGGTCAAACCGCAATGACAACATACATCATTCCCTTTGTCATCGGTATGTTACTTGCCCGAGATTCGATCGTCAGTATCCGCATACCTAGTTCAATCTCGTTACCGGCAAGTCTCTTTACTCGTTCCATAATGCATCATCCCGCAACTAACTCATTACTCACATTGCTTGTAAAGCTTATAGTGATGTGCATTACTGAGAGGGCCCAGAGATACCTCTCCGATACTCGGAGTGACAAATCCTAATCTTGATCTATGCCAACCCAACAAACACCTTCGGAGACACCTGTAGAGCACCTTTATAATCACCCATTTACGTTGTGACGTTTGATAGCACACAAGGTGTTCCTCCGGTATTCGGGAGTTGCATAATCTCATAGTCAGAGGAATATGTATAAGTCATGAAGAAAGCAATAGCAATAAAACTGAATGATCAACATGCTAAGCTAACGGATGGGTCTTGTCCATCACATCATTCTCCTAATGATGTGATCCCATTCATCAAATGACAACACATGTCTATGGTCAGGAAACTTAACCATCTTTGATTAACGAGCTAGTCAAGTAGAGTCATACTAGGGACACTTTGTTTTGTCTATGTATTCACACATGTATCAAGTTTTAGGTTAATACAATTCTAGCATGAATACTAAACATTTATCATGATATAAGGAAATATAAATAACATCTTTATTATTTCCTATAGGTTATATTTCCTTCATTATTTCCAATAAGTCATTAGCTCGCTCCATTGTTCTGGAGAACGAAGTTTTAGTCATCTTGCCCATGAGGCATGGTTCGCAAGTATAAAATGATTCATAATAAAGTGATTCCAAAAGCCCATGTGCATGGAGTTTCTTCATGCGCTTTACACCAATATGACCTAAACGGCAGTGCCACAAGTATGTTGCACTATCATTTTCAACTTTGCATCTTTTGGCATCAATATTATGAATATGTGTATCTCTACGATCCAGATTTAATAAACCATTTATATTGAGTGTATGACCATAGAAGGTTTTATTCATGAAAGCATAATAACAATTATTCTTTGACTTAAATGAATAATCGTATTGCAATAAACATGATCCAATCATATTCATGCCCAACGCAAACACCAAATAACATTTACTATAGGTTCTACACTAATCCCGAAGGTAAAGGGAGTGTGCGATGGTGATCTTATCAACCTTGGAATCACTTCCAACATACATCGTCACCTCACCCTTAACTAGTATCTGTTCATTTTGCAACTCCTGTTTTGAGTTACAAATCTTAGCAACTGAACCATATCAAATATCCAAGGGCTACTATGAACACTAGTAAAGTACACATCAATAACATGTATATCAAACATACCTTTGTTCACTTTGCCATCCTTCTTATCCGCCAAGTATTTGGGGTAGTTCCGCTTCCAGTGACCCTTCCCTTTGCAGCAGAAGCACTCAGTTTCAAGCTTATTAGGTTTAGCTTTGGGCTTCTTCATGGGAGTGGAAAATTGCTTGTCATTCTTCTTGAAGTTCCCTTTCTTTTCCTTTGCCCTTTTTCTTGAAACTAGTGGTCTTGTTAACCGTCAACACTTTAATGCTCTTTCTTGATTTCTACCTTCGCCAATTTCAGCATCATGAAGAGCTGAGGAATCTTTTCCTTTATCCCTTGCACATTATAGTTCATCACGAAGTTCTAATAGCTTGGTGATAGTGACTAGAGAACTCTGTCAATCACTATCTTATCTGGAAGATTAACTCCCACTTGATTCAAGTGATTGTAGTACCCAGGCATTCTGAGCACATGCTCACTAGTTGAGCTATTCTCCTCTATCTTCTAGGCAAAGTACTTGTCAGAGGTCTCATACCTCTCGACATGGGCATGAGTCTGAAATACCAATTTGAACTCTTGGAACATCTCATATGCTCCGTGGAGTTCAATACATTTTTGAAGTCCCGGTTCTAAGCCGTAAAGCATGGCGCACTGAACTATCAAGTAGTCATCATACCGAGCTTGTCAAATGTTCATAACGTCTGCATTTGCTCCTGCAATAGGTCTGTCACCTAGCGGTGCATCAAGGACATAATTCTTCTGTGCAGCAATGAGGATAATCCTCAGATCACGGACCCAGTCCGCATCATTGCTACTATGATCTTTCAACTTCACTCTAGGAACATATCAAAAACATATAGGAGCTATACCGTGAGCTATTTATCTACAACATAGATATGCAAAAACTATCAGGACTAAGTTCATGATAAATTAAGTTCAGTTAATCATATTACTTAATAACTCCCACTTAGATAGACATCCCTCAAGTCATCTAAATGATACGTGATCCAAATCAACTAAACCATGTCCGATCATCACGTGATATGGGGTAGTCATCAATGGTGAACATCTCTATGTTGATCATATCTACTATATGATTCACATTCGACCTTTCGGTCTCCAGTGTTCCGAGGCCATCTTTGTACATGCCAGGCTCGTCAAGTTTAACCCGAGTAATCCGCATGTGCAAAACTGTCTTACACCCGTTGTATGTGAATGTAGAGCCTATCACACCCGATCATCACGTGGTGTCTCAGCACGATGAACTGTCGCAACGGTGCATACTCAGGGAGAACACTTATACCTTGAAATTTTAGTTAAGGGATCATCTTATAATGCTACCGCCGTACTAAGCAAAATGAGTTACATAAAATATAAACATCACATGCAATCAAAATATGTGACACGATATGGCCATCATCATGTTGTACCTTTGATTTTCATCTCCAAGGCACCGTCATGATCTCCATCGTCACCGGCTTGACACCTTGATATCCATCGTAGCGTCCTGGTCATCTCGCCAACTATTGCGTCTACAACTATCGCTAACGCATAGTGATAAAGTAAAGCAATTACATGGCGTTTACATTTCATACAATAAAGAGACACCCATAAGGCTCCTGCCGGTTGCCAGTGACTTTTACAAAACATTATCATCTCATACAATAACGTATATCACATCATGTCTTGACCATATCACATCACAACATGCCCTACAAAAACTAGTTAGACGTCCTCTATTTTGTTGTTGCAAGTTTTACGTGGATGCTACGGGTGAGGGAGTCCTGGATTAGGGGGTGTCCGGATAGCCGGACTCTTGGACTATGAAGATACAAGATTGAAGACTTCGTCCCGTGTCCGGATGGGACTTTCCTTGGCGTGGAAGGCAAGCTTGGCAATACGGATATGTAGACCTCCTCCCATTGTAACCGACTCTGTGTAACCCTAGCCCTCTCTAGTGTCTATATAAACCGGAGGGTTTTAGTCCATAGGACGAAAAAACAATCATACCATAGGCTAGCTTCTAGGGTTTAGCCTCTTTGATCTCGTGGTAGATCTACTCTTGTACTACCCATATCATCAATATTAATCAAGCAGGAGTAGGGTTTTACCTCCATCGAGAGGGCCCGAACCTGGGTAAAAACATTGTGTCCCTTGTCTCCTGTTACCATCCGCCTAGACGCATAGTTCGGGACCCCCTACCCGAGATCCGCCGGTTTTGACACCGACATTGGTGCTTTCATTGAGAGTTCCGCTGTGCCGTCGCCATCAGGAAGGATGCCTCATCCCGTCTTTAAAGACGACACTGTTGCTAAGGGAGCTTTGGCTGTCGGCCAAACTCTCTGGCTAGGTGGTTTTCTTATGACCGCCTGTTCGGCCGCTACGCCGACGATGACTTCTCGGGTCATCAAAAGTAATCTTCACGTCAACTCGGAACTCGCCGAGCAGTTAGAACCAATGGAGCTTTCTTCCCTAAACGAGCTCTTGGATCGCATCGCCGCCCTGGGAGTCGCTACAGACTACGATCAGATTGGGCCTAAACCCGATCTGAGAGAGATCAACTCTCCCCAGGTCACCCATCACGTTGAAGTGGTGGAGGAACAATGCGGTGACCCTTCATCTATCTTAAAGACTAGCTATGTCCGGATTCTCGATCCCTCCAAGACGGATACCCGCGGAGGGGAGGACGTCACTCAAGACCTGAACCTAGAGTCAGGCAGCAGGCTAGATTCAGTGGAAAACATCCAAGAATCCAAACTTTCGAGTTCGGAAACTCCTTGGCCCCTGAGTCTCAGATTGGGTGAGGTTTCGGATTCAATTTCACCCACCCACCCAAACATAAGTGATCTATCCCAAATTAGGCAAGAGCCCAAAGAAACAGTACACCATTACTGGGGCCAGATTCCTCCTGGTCATGAACAGGATAAAGGACTGCCGCGAGGAAGACGCAATTTCATTCTTCTGCAATAATTGCACAGACAAGGGAATCCTCAACGGCATAAGTCGCCGTGAAATTACACGCTTTGCCGACTTGGCATCCATAGTACAAAAGTACTGTGCGATGGAAAGCGCCTGGAAAACTAAAATAAAATTTTGGGACAATCTGACCCTGAATACAAACCCAGTCCGAAATAAAAGGGTGCATTATCGCCAGACACCCGGGTTAAACACCAAAAAGCAAAAACCCTCTACAGGGCATGGAACCGTACTGAAGGGATGGCTCAAGGGACCTTGTAAAATTCACAGTGCAGAGGGCGCCACACCAACTCATAGCCTTAGAGCATGTTGGATACTCCGGCAAGTGGCCAAAAGTGGCGAATATCTTCTAACCCCAGAAGCCACAGAGCACCAACCCAGGGATACCAGTACGGTATTAACAGTCTTCGAGACTTTCGCATCAAATAATATGCGAAAACGAACACTCCGCAGCCTTGCCGAAGTCTACCACGTGGCAACAATAAACCCATGGAGTGACACGGCTATTACTTTTAATGCCAGTGATGAACCTAAATTCCGAACAGCCCGAGCACTAGCCGCATTGGTCCTCAGTCCAATAGTGGACGGCTTTCGACTCACCAAGGTACTCATGGACGGTGGCAAAGGATTGAACCTCATTTATGAGGAAACCCTTCGAAAAATGGAAATAGACTGGAACCGCATTGAGCGAAGCAGCACAACCTTTAGAGAAATAATCCCCAGTCAAGAAGCGCGATGTACAGGAAAAATCACACTAGATGTGGTGTTTGGCACGCCGGATAATTACAGGTCCGAAGAGGTCACGTTCCAAGTGGCCCCGTTCAGTAGCGGATACCATGCTCTATTAGGGCGGGAGGCGTTTACAATCTTCCAAGCCATACCCCATTACGGGTACATGAAGCTCAAAATGCCCGGGCCCAACGGAATCATCACTCTTGCTAGTGATCCGGACATAGCACTCCACGCTGAAAGTAAGACAGCCGCACTGGCCCTCGACGCACTATCCGAAGCTCTAGCGGCCGAGGAACTGACTGCGCTGTGCTCCACGGTGAACAGGGACGACGTGATACTCGATAAAAGATCCAAGTCCACCTCCTTTAAACCGGCGGACGAAATAGTCAAAGTCCAAGTCCATCTAATGGACCCTACAAAACAGCTTCCATCGATGCACAATTAAACCCTGATGTCGATGCCGCACTACGAGAGTTCCTACGCGAGAACTGGGACATTTTTGCCTGGCACCCTTCAGACATGCCAGGAATCCCATGCAGGCTGGCCGAGCACAGCCTAAATATCCTAAAAGGATTCAAGCCAGTCAAGCAGGCTCTTCAGCGTTTCTCCGAACCTAAGAGACAAGCCATGGGAGAGGAACTAGCCAAGCTATTGGAGGCCGGATTCATCAGAGACATAAAACATCCGGACTGGCTAGCAAACCTGGTGATGGTACCAAAGAAGGACAAATCCTAGCGCTTGTGCGTCGATTTTAAGGACCTCAACAAGGCTTGCCCAAAGGATCCCTTCCCCCTCCCCCGCATCGATCAAATCATCGACGCTACCGTAGGACACGATTCATTGTGTTTCCTCGACGCATACTCCGGCTACCATCAAATTAAGATGGCAGAGCCAGATCAAGCCGCAACGGCATTCATCACACCATACGGCCCATTCTGCTTCAACACAATGCCCTTCGGGCTCAAAAACGCTGGCGCAACATATCAGCGCATGATTCAGACATGTCTGGCAAACCAGATCGGCAAAACAGTGGAGGCATACGTAGATGATGTGGTTGTCAAAACCAAGCATGTCGAATCTCTAGTAGACGACTTGAGGCTCACATTCGATAACCTCCGAACATACGACATCAAGCTCAACCCGGAAAAATGCGTTTTCGGCGTACCAGCCAAAAAGCTCTTGGGCTTCATTGTATCCGGTAGAGGAATTGAAGCAAATCCAGCCAAGATCCGAGCTCTGTCACAATTGGACATCCCAAAGGACCTCAAACAAATACAAAATTGACCGGATGCGTGGCGGCTCTAAGCCGCTTTATCTCCCGCTTGGGAGAAAAGGCATTACCCCTTTATCACCTCCTTCGGCGCACCAAACACTTCGAGTGGACGGATGCCGCCACGGCCGGACTCGACAAAATAAAAGCCATATTGGCAACAAACCCAGTCCTGGCCGCGCAAAACGTTGGCGAACCAATGCTATTATACATTGCGACAACTCATCAAGTTGTAAGCGCAGTGCTCGTCCTCGAACGAGAAACGGACAGACACAAATTCCCCCTTCAAAAGCCGGTTTACTATGTGTCCACTGTCCTTACTCCATGCAAGTCACGGTACCCGCATTATCAAAAGATAGCGTACGCGGTATTTATGGCATCCCGGAAGCTGTGACACTACTTTCAAGAGTGTTCGATAATGGTAGCCTCGGAAGTACCACTTAACGATATCATAAACAACCGCGACGCGACGGGACGGATTGCCAAATGGGCCATTGAGCTCCTCCCATTCGACATAACTTACAAGCCACGGCGAGCTATTAAGTCGCAAGTTTTGGCCGACTCCGTCGCCGAATGGACGGAAGCCGAACTCCCTAAAGAGTACGGCACATATTCCAACTGGATCATGCACTTCGATGGCTCCAAAATGTTGGCTGGTCTGGGGGCTGGCGTCGTTTTGACATCCCCAATAGGAGATACAGTTCAATACGTACTCCAGATAATGTATATGGACTCCAACAATGCAGCCGAATATGAGGCCCTTCTACATGGTCTCCGGATGGCAGTATCCATGGGCATTCAACGCCTAGAGGTGCATAGGGATTCGAACCTCGCGATATCCCAAATAAATGGAGACTTTGATGCCAAGGATCCGAAAATGGCAGCTTATCGCAACGCCGTCCTAAAAATGTCAGCTCGGTTCGAGGGGCTCGAATTTCACCATATAGTCCGGGAAAACAATCAGGCAACAGATGTCCTGGCATGCATCGGCGCAAAACGCGACGTCGTCCCCCCCAACATCTTCTTGGAGAGGCTGTTCAAGCCATCCGTAGTATGGGAAGGGGAACCCGGAAATAATAGCCCGGACCCAACCGCACTGCCCGACACCGAACATTCTGACATAATTGGAGGCTCTGCCAACGAAATAACATCTTCAGCCCACGTAATAATGGCAGTCATCGCCCCGTGGACAGAACCATTCCTAGCCTACCTAACTAGGCAGGAACTTCCTGAGGACCAAAACGAGGCACGCTGCATAGTGCGGCGATCTAAAGCCTATAAAGTCCATGAGGGAGAGCTTTATAAGAAAAGCACCACCGGAGTCCTTCAAAGGTGCATCTCCGAAGAGGAAGGGCGGAATCTTCTGGCGGAAATTCATGCCAGACTCGGCGGTCACCACGCTATAGCTCGGGCCCTTGTAAGCAAAGCCTTCCGTACAGGCTTTTATTGGCCGACGGCCCAAGCAGATGCTCAGGACTTAGTCCAACGTTGCGTTGGTTGCTAGCTTTTTGCAAACCAAAGCATATGCCACCCACCGCCCTCCATACTATCCCCATCACCTGGCCCTTCACGGTCTGGGGGCTTGACATGGTTGGACCCCTTAAAGGAGGAACCCACAAGCAAAAATACTTACTGGTCATGGTGGATAAGTTCACCAAATGGATATAAGCCAAGCCTGTTAAGATGGCCGAATCCGGACCGGTGATAGACTTCATATCCGGGGTTGTACACCATTACGGCGTCCCCCACAACATCATCACTGATAACGGCACGAACTTTACGGCCGACGAGGTAAAACTCTGGTGCAAAAACATGGGCATCAAGCTCGATTATGCTTCAGTCTATCACCCACAAACTAACGGTCAGGTCGAGCGAGCAAATGGTCTTATCATGAGCGGCATCAAACCCAGATTAGTGCGGTCCCTCAAGGAATCTAACACGCATTGGGTAGAGGAGCTCAACTCCTTACTCTGGGGGCTGCGGACCACGCCGAATCGCACTACCGGATACACACCATTCTTTATGGTATACGGCGCAGAGGCGGTTCTGCCCTGCGACATAATTCATGACTCACCTCGAGTGCGCACATACGAAGAAAGAGAAGCCAAGCTCGATCGGCAGGACAGTTTGGACGCCTTGGAGGAGGAGCATGATGTGGCAAAAGCCCGTTCCGCATTCTATCAACAGCAGGCTTGAAGATACCAAAGCAGAGAAGTACGGGCCAAAACTTACAATGTTGGTGAGTTAGTTCTACGCCTGCCGGATAAGAAAAAGGAAAAACTTAAGCCCAAATGGGAAGGTCCCATCATCATTGACCATGTCCTGACTGGTGGAGCGTACCGTCTGCGGGATGCATCGAATAATCGACTCGAGCCGAACCCATGGAACGCAGCCCGACTCCGAAGATTCTATGCCTAACGCCGGACTCTGTGTTTGTCTCCTTCCTTTGTCCATTTTTTATACACTATCTGTCTTATATTTTTCTCCTTCTCCCTTTCTTTTCTCTCACAGCCTTTAGATACCCATTCGTGCCTTGTTTGCACGCAACTGACGCGCTATCCGTGCTCATTATACCTGGGGGCTTCTTTAACAGAAGCTTATTCATACAGGCTTTATGCCCAACACATGTGTTATCCTTCCGCATGTACCCTTTATTCACCATTATATGTATCGGTATGACTTAAGTTTTGGCCAAGCTGGGTTGCCTGGCTCTTGTATTTATGCCCTACGTTCCCGTAAATTCGGCTAGGGCATAAGGGGAGCACCTCTGTGATTGTTACTGCCGGGTCAGCCGGATGTGTACCTCAGACTGGGTGAAGCCGAAAGCTAGCGTTCTTAAGGGAATATTCGATCGGTGAACTAAAGATGATTTTCACTTATTTACTTATGCGCCCCCATATGTTTTTTCTACGTCTCTTCTCGCAGTCCGGACATGCACTTTAGGGCATGCCTCCCAGGGAAAGGAATGCCTAACGGAACTATTCTCCCTGGAAGATGTTTCTTACTAACCATATAATATAACATAACTAGTTGGGCACTTGTCTGTTCAAGCACTAATGACCCCTACGCCCGGTCTCCATGCATGCCCCGGTTCTTACATAACCGAGAGGGTATTCGGATACACTCCGGACTGTCGGGTCCCGAGGTTGAAGCGAAAAGGTCCGCCACGACAAATGATCTACAATCCGGCTAGAAGGCATTATACATGTCACTTTAAATTACATAGTCAATTTGACTGGTTGAATTCCTCTTCAATACCATCCAATAGGCTGTCTAGTATACAGTCCTGTTGGGAATACTTTGCGGCCAATTCTACTTGGCCGTACTCTAAGCTCACAGGGATCTCCTTCCCATCGGGCCCCACAGGTCCAACCTCGGCCATGTGGTTTGGGTCAGCCTTCGTGTACCGCGTCTTCACCATGGCCCAGGCTTCCCTGGCACCTTGACGGCAGGCCGATATCTTCCATAATCGGAAGTGCCGCCGCGCTCCCTTCAGCTTCTCCGTAAGATCTCCAAGTCCTTCGGGCACGGAGATGGATGGCCACAAGGCCTGGGCGACGCCTTGCATCACCTGCCGAACTCATCCGTGCAGTTGTGAGAGATCGGGAAGAAGGTCACCCGTAGAACCGGGCATTTCCTTTGCAGGACGACCTGTTAGCATACCTACAGACATAACTCTGTCAGCCAACTTCCTCGCCGAACTCTTTTACAAAGTTCGTTCAAGCACTTACTAAATATGTCGTGTCGAAGCCGCCGATTCTCCTTAACGGAGTCTGACAGTTGGGCACGAATATCCTTTAGTTCCACGCCCAGCTTGGTGTTGGCATCTAGGAGATCATTCTTCTCCTGCCTCACCCTCGTAAGCACGCTCTCACCGGCCTTCAGCTGGCATAGGAGCTGTTGCTTATCCGGATTTACTCCAGCGTCAACTGCAATTTTATCATCAGATCTGCATATACGCCGCACTTTATATGATACTTATCATTTGAAGGATATATTACTAGAGGGGGTCTCTTTGGGCTCCCCTGCTGCGGCCAGTGCGGCCTGAAGTTGGGCTTTGCACTCTTCCAGCTCCTGGGACAGTTGGGTATTCTTTTCTGTAAGAACCTGCATAACAAATGATCCTTAAATCAGTTATTCTAACTGTTTCAAGTCTCAGGGGCTACTGATATATATAATCACCAAATTTTCTCACCCGTATGTCTTTTACATACTGCTCCGTGGCTCTGGCTAGACCATTTTGAGCGGCACGGAGGTACGCATCTCCCGAGTTGAAGGCATCCAATGCCTCTTGGGAGAAACAAGCGTCATGAAGAACAGTCCGGCGACGCCTGTGGTTCATGGCACTTTCCACCTCAGAATTGGTGGTGGACAGTCTATCCGCATCCTCTGTCGGAGAGGCGCCCGGCGCACGCCTCGTATTCGTGCCCGCCTCCGAATCCGGCCTTGGAACCTGGCTGGTGGAGGCGCGATTAGTAGCCTCTCCGGATATAGTCCTGCGAGCGCTCTTTTTCCTAAAAAGAAGGCATGGGCGTTAGTATGCCTCTGAGAACAATGTCTTAGAATAAAGATGGTGCGCCGTACCGCTGCGCCGGTGTCTCAATCCGGACTGCGTGTCTTTTCAGCCTACCTGGCCTCGCGGCCCCTTGTTGGCTAGTCGCCGCAGGCTCGGCCTTCCGCCTCGAGGACCTCCCCTGCAAAACACGATTGTTATACGATAATCAAAAACACGCAAGGGCGGATCCCTTTTCAAAGTACTGGGACTTCGGTCTCAGTTACCTATGAGGCTGGAAGTAGCCCAGGGTAATCGGCCGTAATGGCCACCAAGGCATTGGCATTGCTCAATTGGTAAAATATCCCATCGATCAGCTCCACAGATATGTCCGGATCCTCTTGGGAGGCCGGGTCAAGGGACCGTTCCGGGTCCTCGGGTTGTGGAGGAGGGTTGTTTATCTCCCTTACAGCCTGGCGCAGCTCCTGCATTGAAATCGCTAGACTGAATACTTAACTATGGGAATATGAAACGGATGGGTGAGAAAAAGTGTCCGCTTACCCAGCTTGGAGGATTGTACATAGAAAATCCGCCCTGCGGGTTGACGCGGAGGAATTCCTCCTCTTCTCCCTTGTACAAAGTGGATAAGATCTTTATTAGAGCAGCAACCGATTCTGGCCCTTTACGACTGTAGCGGGTGGCGTAGTCCTCCCCGTTGAAATCCCACATGGGGTGGCCTCTATACTGAAGCTGCTGCACCCCCCGCATAATACATGTGGCCATGACCTCGATCATGGTCAATCCGGATCGAGCTAACAAACTTATCCGGCTCATCAGGTAAAGAACGTCCCTGCCATCTTCCTCCTGGGGGCTCTGTGGACGCCAGCTCCGGCGCTTCTTCAAAGGAGCGTTGTCGAACTCAGGGAGGCCGATTCGAATAGGGTCCGGGAGAGGGACGTATTCTATATAAAACCATTCTGAAGGCTAGTCTTCGGACGTCTTCTTTTGGGTTCCGGATAGATATCCGGTCCCGGCAATACGCCACACTTCGGCTCCGCCCACTTGATGTATTGACCCCTCCTGAGAACGGGGCACAAGGCAGAACAACTTCTTCCACAGTGCGAAATGAGCCTCACAACCCAAAAACAGCTCGCAAAGGGCTACGAAGCCCGTGATATGCAATATGGAGGCAGGCGTAAGGTTGTGCAACTGGAGGCTGTAGAACTCCAGTAGCCCCCGGAGAAACGGATGAACTGGAAATCCGAGCCCTCTTACCAAATGAGGGACAAGGCATACCCGCTCTCCCTTGGAGGGATTGGGAAGGCTCTCCGCTTGCTCTCCGCCATTATAGGTCGCGAGCTCGGCTCGAACCGGGACCATGTATGCTGGGGGAAGAAATCCCTTGGTCTGAAGCATCACTAATTTGCTGTGCGAGACAGAACATCTCTCCCAATCTCCAGGCTTGGGGCTAGGGGAGCGAGAGGAGGAGCTGTGTAGACCGGCCATGATGGAATGGGTCTCTGTCGGATGCGCTCCAATGAAGACTCGCCAAGGGAGGATGGTGTGATTTGGATCTGAATCCTCGTCTCTTTAATAGGCAGCTCATTCACATAGCTAGGGGGTAAATGTAAAAACACCCTGGCTCTTCACATTCGCTCGACACGTGGAAAGTGGCCATTATTGGGCGTGGAAGCCAAGGAGCGCAACATTCACAAGAAGCCGGACACTATTTAAACAGGTACACGGAATTTGGAGAGGAACCCGCCTTGCAATGCCGAAGACAATCTGCGCACCGGACTCATCGTCATTAAAGCCTGGTTCGGGGGCTACTGAGGGAGTCCTGGATTAGGGGGTGTCCAGATAGCCGGACTATAACCTTTGGCCGGACTCTTGGACTATGAAGATACAAGATTGAAGACTTCGTCCCGTGTCCGGATGGGACTTTCCTTGGCGTGGAAGGCAAGCTTGGCAATACGGATATGTAGATCTCCTCCCATTGTAACCGACTCTGTGTAACCCTAGCCCTCTCCGGTGTCTATATAAACCGGAGGGTTTTAGTCCATAGGACGAAAAAACAATCATACCATAGGCTAGCTTCTAGGGTTTAGCCTCTTTGATCTCGTGGTAGATCTACTCTTATACTACCCATATCATCAATATTAATCAAGCAGGAGTAGGGTTTTACCTCCATTGAGAGGGCCCGAACCTGGGTAAAAACATTGTGTCCCTTGTCTCCTGTTACCATCCGCCTAGACGCACAGTTCGGGACCCCCTACCCGATATCCACCGGTTTTGACACCGACAACGGGCATCTAGCAAGAACCGTTCTTACCTAGGCATCAAAACCACAACGGTGATTTATCAAGTTTGTTGTTTTAACCTTCAACAAGGACCGACCGTAGTAAAATTCGATTCAACTAAAGTAGGAGAAACAGACACCCGCCAGCCACCTTTATGCAAAACTAGTTACATGTCTGTTGGTGGAACAGGTCTCATGAACGTGGTCATGTAAGGTTGGTCGGGCCGCTTCATCCAACAATACCGCCGAATCAAAATAAGACATGGGTGGTAAGCAGTATAACAATCATCGCCCACAAATCTTTGTGTTCTACTCGTGCATATCATGTACGCAAAGACCTGGCTCGGATGCCAGTGTTGAGAAACATAGCATGCAATTTCAAAAATTGCCTATGCTCACGCAAGATCTATCTAGGAGATGCATAGCAACGATAGGGGGAGAGTGTGTCTATGTACCCTCGT
This sequence comes from Triticum urartu, assembly GCF_003073215.2. NCBI lineage: Eukaryota > Viridiplantae > Streptophyta > Magnoliopsida > Poales > Poaceae > Triticum > Triticum urartu. Next base: position 129,387,153 of record NC_053027.1, on the reverse strand, counting down.
AGACCGAAAGCAGAAGCGTTTGACAACATGGTTGATGTAGTTGAACTTCTTCTAGCTCCGACCAATCAAGTACCAAATGAACGGCACCTCCGAGTTCTACACACGTTCAGCTCGGTGACGTACCTCGCGTTCTTGATCCAGCAAGACGTCGAGGTAGTAGATGAGTTTCGTCAGCACGACGACATGGTGACAGTGATGGTGAAGTGATCCTCGCAGAGCTTCACCTAAGCACTACGAAGATATGACCAAGGGTGTAAACTGTGGAGGGGGTGCTGCACACGGCTAGGCAATTGTCTGTTATGTGCTAGGATCCCCCCTCCTCATATATATAGGTGGGTGGCAGGGAGGAGCAGCCATAGGAGGCGCCCAAGTAGGAGGAATCCTACTTGGAGTCCCTCTCAAGCTGCGTGCCCCCCGTGCCATATATAACCGAGGTGGAAGGAAAGAGGGGGGAGAGGGAAGGAAGTAGGAATCCTAATCCACACTTTCCTTGCCCTCCCCTCTTTCCTTCCCCTCCTCATAGGGCTGGCCTCTATAGGGGCGCACCAGGGCTGGTGTGTTCCCTCACTTGGCCCATAAGACCCGTATATTTGCCGGGCTGCCTGAAACCCCTTTCCAGTGACCCGATAAGTACCCGGTACCCTCCGGAACACTTCCGGTGTCCGAATACCATTGTCATATATATCAATATTTACCTCTCGACCATTTCGAGACTCCTCTTCATGTCCACGATCTCATCCGGGACTCCGAACAACATTCTTTCACCAAATCACAAAACTCATATAATACTAAATCGTCATCGAACGTTAATCGTGCAGACCCTACGGGTTTGAGAACTATGTAGACATGACCGATGTCGGTGTCAAAACTGGACGATCTTGGGTAGGGGGTCCTGAACTGTGCATCGGAGGATCGAAGGTAACAGGAGGCAAGGGACACGATGTTTACCCAGGTTCAGGCCCTCTTGAGGGAGGTAATACCCTACTTCCTTCTTGATTGACTTTGATGAGTATATGGGTTACAAGAGTTGATCTACCTCGAGATCGTAATGGCTAAACCCTAAATGTCTAGCCTATATGATTATGATTGCCTTTATGGACTAAACCCTCTGGTTTATATAGACACCGGAGGGGCCTAGGGTTGTACAGAGTCAGTTTACGGAGAAAGGAATCTTCACATCTGAACGCCAAGCTTGCCATCCACGTAAAGGAGAGTCCCATCCAGACACGGGGGAAGGCCTTCGACATTGTATCTTCTTGGCCCATCAGTCTGTCCCATATCACATAGCCCGGACGCCCGAGGACCCCCTAATCCAGGACTCCCGCAACCCAGACACCTCTCCAGTCAATAACCAATAGTGGAACCTGGATGCTCATATTGGCTCCTACATATTCTACGAAGATCTTTATCGGTCGAACTGTTATGACAACATACGTAATTGCCTTTGGCAATCGGTATGTTACTTGTCCGAGTTTCGATTGTCGGTATCTTCATACCTAGTTCAATCTCGTTACCGACAAGTCTCTTTACTCATTCCATAATACATCACCTCGTGACTATCTCCTTAGTTGTTTGCTTGCAAGCTTATGGTGTGTATTACCGAGAGGGCCCGGAGATACCTCTCTGATACTCGGAGTGACAAATCCTAATCTTGATTCATGCCAACCCAACAAAACACCTTCGGAGATACCTGTAGAGCATCTTTATAATCACCCAATTATGTTGTGACGTTTGATAGCACACAAGGCATTCCTCCGGTATCCGGGAGTTGCATGATCTCACAGTCAAAGGAATATATATTTGACATACATGAAAGCAGTAGAAATAAACTGTACGATCAAATGCTAAGCTAACGGGTGGATCTTGTCCATCACATCATTCTCCTAATGATGTGACCCCGTTATCAAATGACAACAGATGTCCATGGTTAGGAAACATTAACCATCTTTGATCAACGAGCTAGTCTAGTAGAGGCATACTAGGGACACAGTATTTGTTTTTGTATTCACACATGTATCTAAGTTTCTGATCAATGCAATTCTAGCATGAATAATAAACCTTTATCATGAATAAGGGAATATAAATAACAAATTTATTATTGCCTCTAGGGCATATTTCCTTCATGCAACTCCCTGCTCTATCGCCCACCGTTGCGGAGACTATTTTCGGTGGACATGTCAATTATCTTTCCCGTTGCTTTCGGCAAACAAAATATCTCTCCTGTTGCAATGCATGGGCATATGTGCTAGTCTATGACTAAGTCGACTTCATCCGCAACAACACCTTCAAGATGGGTCAAACATTCTTGCATCATCGTCGCTATGCCCGGTCGAAGACGGTCTTAACAAGGATTTCCATCTTCGTTGCCATGACCAGCCAATGAAGACCAACACAACATTAAGTATACGAGTTCTTCAGCAAGATAATGGCGCAAGTTCATCGCTTCTGAGCCCGAGCAATAATGTTTAGGAGAAGAATTTTCACCGGACAAGAAACCATGCTTCAATCAACATCTTCAGGACAATTCATTCAATAGTTGCATCTGCTAGTACTCCACGTCTGGCCAAAAAGGCACTAGCAAATTGGTGGGACACCCCCCCACTTTAAAACACCCCCACGACTGTCAGCAGATGCTACTTCTTGAGCTTGCATTGGTTTTTCCCTTGAAGAGGAAAGGGTGATGCAACAAAGTAGAGATAAGTATTTCCCTCAGTTAAGAACCAAGGTATCAATCCAGTAGGAGATGAACGCGCAAATCACCAATACCTGCACAAACAAACAAACACTTGCACCCAACATGATAAAGGGGTTGTCAATCCCTTCACGGTCACTTGCAAAAGTGAGATCTAATAGAGATAGATAAATAAAACTAAACAAAAGATAAAATATTTTGGGTTTTTTGGTTTATAGATCTGAAAATAAAAGATTGCAAAATAGTAGATCGAAAACTAATATGATGGAAAATAGACCCGGGGGCCATAGGTTTCACAAGAGGCTTCTCTCTTGAAGGTAAATAATACGATGGGTGAACAAATTACTGTCGAGCAATTGATAGAAAAGCGCAAAGTTATGACGATATCCAAGGCAATGATTATGTAATATAGGCATCGCGCCCATGTCAAATAGACCGACTCCTGCCTGCATCTACTACTATTACTCCACACATCGACTGACTCCTACCTGCATCTAGAGTACTAAGTTCATGAAGAACAGAGTAACACTTTAAGTAAGATGACATGATGTAAAGGAATAAACTCAAGCAATATGATGTAAAACCCATCTTTTTATCCTCGATGGCAACAATACAATACGTGCCTCACTACCCCTACTTTGTCACTGGGTGAGGACACCGCAAGATTGAACCCAAAGCTAAGCACTTCTCCCATTGCAAGAAAAACCAATCTACTTTTCCAAACTAAACCGATAGTACAAAGAGAATTACAAAGATATCAAATCATGCATATAAGAGTTCAGAGAAGGTTCAAATAATATTCATAGATAATCTGATCATAAATCCACAATTCATCGGATCTCGACAAACACACCGCAAAAGAAGATTACATCGGATAGATCTCCAAGAACATCGAGGAGAACATTGTGTTGAGAATCAAAGAGAGAGAAGAAGCCATCTAGCTACTAGATATGGACCCGCAGGTCTGAGATAAACTACTCATGCTTCATCGGAAGGGCAATAGAGTTGATGTAGATGCTCTCGGTGATCGAATCCCCCTCCGGCAGGATGCCGGAAAAGGCCCCAAGATGGGATCTCACGGGAACAGAAGGTTGCAGCGGTGGAAAAGTGTTTTCGTGGGGGCTTTTGGAGTTCGGGAATATATGTGAATATATAGGAGGCAGAACTAGGTCAAGGGAGTCACGGGGACCCACAAGGTAGGGGTGCGCCCTCCACCCTTGTGGCCACCTCGTGGCTCTTCTGACTTGATCTCCAAGTCTCCTGGGTGTCTTCTAGTCCAAGAAAAATTAACGCGAAGGTTTTATTCCGTTTGGACTCCGTTTGGTATTCCTTTTCCGCGAAGCTAAAAAATAAGGAGAAAAACAAAAACTGGCACTGGGCTCTAGGTTAATAGGTTAGTCCCAAAAATAATATAAAATAGCATATTAATGCATATAAAACATCCAAAACAGATAATATAATAGCATGGAACAATCAAAAATTATAGATACGTTGGAGACGTATCAAGCATCCCCAAGCTTAATTCCTGCTCGTCCTCGAGTAGGTAAATTATAAAAACATAATTTTTTGATGTGGAGTGCTACCTAACATATTTATCCATGTAATTTTCTTTATTGTGGCATGAATGTTTAGATCCACGAGATTCAAAACAAAAGTTCAATATTAACATAAAAAGATAATACTTCAAGCAAACTAACAAGGAAATTATGTCTTCTTGAAATAACATGGCCAAACAAAGCTATCCCTACAAAATCATATAGTCTGGCTACGCTCCATCTTCATCACACAAAATATTGAAATCATGCACAACCCCGATGACAAGCCAAGCAATTGTTTCATACTTTTAGTGTTCTCAAACCTTTTCAACGTTCATGCAATACATGAGCGTAAGCCATGGACATAGTGTTGGGAACGCAGTATTTCAAAAAAATTTACCTACGATCACACAAGATCTATCTAGGAGATGCATAGCAACGAGCAGGGAGAGTGTGTCTATTTACCCTCGTAGACCGAAAGCGGAAGCGTTTAGTAACGCGGTCGATGTAGTCAAACGTCTTCGCAATCCAACCGATCCAAGTACCGAACGCACGGCACTTCCGTGATCAGCACACGTTCAGCTCGATGACATCCCTCAAACTCTTGATCTAGTTGAGGCCGAAGGAGAGTTCCGTCAGCACGATGGCGTGGTGACGGTGATGATTAAGTTACCGGCGCAGGGCTCGCCTAAGCACTACGACGATATGACCGAGGTGTGTAACTGTGGAGGGGGGCACCAAACACGGTTAAGAGAAACTTGTGTGTTCTAGGGTGCCCCCTGCCCTCGAATATAAAGGAGGGGAGGGGAGGCCGGCCGGCCCTCCTAGGGCGCGCCAGGAGAGGGGAATCCTACTAGGACTCCAACTCCAAGTAGGTTTCCACCTAAGGAAGAGGGGGAAGAAGGAAGGGAGAGAGGGAAGGGAAGGGAAGGGAAGGAAAGGGGGGCGCCCCCCTTCCCCTAGTCCAATTGCTTGCAAGGCTCTTAGTGATGTGCATTACCGAGAGGGCCCAGAGATACCTCTCCGATACACAGAGTGGCAAATCCTAATCTAGATCTATGCCAACTCAACAAACACCATCGGAGACACCTGTAGAGCATCTTTATAATCACCTAGTTATGTTGTGAGGATTGATAACACACAAGGTGTTCCTCCGGTATTCGGGAGTTGCATAATCTCATAGTCCGAGGAACATGTATAAGTCATGAAGAAACCAACAGCAGAAAAAACTAAACGATCATTATGCGAAGCTAACAAATGGGTCTTGTCCATCACATCATTCTCTAATGATGTGATCCCGTTTATCAAATGACAACACATGTCTATGGTTAGGAAACTTAACCATCTTTGATTAACGAGCTAGTCAAGTAGAGGCATACTAAGGACAATCTGTTTGTCTATGTATTCACACATGTACTAAGTTTCCGGTTAATACAATTCTAGCATGAATAATAAACATTTATCATGATATAAGGAAATATAAATAACAACTTATTATTTCCTCTAGGGCATATTTCCTTCAGTCACCCACTTGCACTAGATTCAATAATTTAGATTACATAGTAACGATTCTAACACGCATGGAGTCTTGGTGCTGATCATGTTTTGCTCGTGAGAGAGGCTTAGTCAACGGGTCTGCAACATTCAGATCCGTATGTATCTTGCAAATCTCTATGTCTCCCTCCTTGACTTGATCGTGGATGGAATAGAAGCGTCTCTTGATGTGCTTGGTTCTCTTGTGAAATCTGGATTCCTTTGCCAAGGCAATTGCACCAGTATTGTCACAAAAGATTTTCATTGGACTCGATGCACTAGGTATTATAGCTAGATCGGATATGAACTCCTTCATCTAGACTCATTCATTTGTTGCTTCGGAAGCAGCCATGTACTCCGCTTCACACGTAGACCCCGCCACGACGCTCTGCTTGGAATTACACCAACTGACAGCTCCATCATTCAATATAAATATGTATTTGGTTTGCGACTTAGAGTCATCCGGATCAATGTCATAGCTTGCATCGAAGTAACCGTTTACGACGAGCTCTTTGTCACCTCCATAAATGAGAAACATATTCTTAGTCCTTTTCAGGTATTTCAGGATGTCTTGCCCGTTGTCTAGTGATACACTCCTGGATTACTTTGGTACCTCCCTGCTAAACTAATAGCAAGGTACACATCAGGTCTGGTACACAACATTGCATACATGATAGAACCTATGGCTGAGGCATAGGGAATGACTTTCATTTTCTCTCTATCTTCTGCAGTGGTCGGGCATTGAGTCTGACTCAACTTCACACCTTGTAACACATGTAAGAACCTTTTCTTTGACTGATCCATTTTGAACTTATTCAAAACTTTATCAAGGTTTGTGCTTTGTGAAAGTCCAATTAAGTGTCTTGATCTATCTCTATAAATCTTGATGCCCAATATATAAGCAGCTTCACTGAGGTCTTTCATTGAAAAAATCTTATTCAAGTATCCTTTTATGCTATTCAGAAATTCAGCATCATTTCCGATCAACAATATGTCATCCACATATAATATCAGAAATGCTATAGAGCTCCCACTCACTTTCTTGTAAATACAGACTTCTCCAAAAGTCTGTATAAAACCATATGCTTTGATCACACTATCAGAGTGTAAATTCCAACTCTGAGAGGCTTGCACCTGTCCATAAATGGATCGCTGGAGCTTGCACACTTTGTTAGCACCTTTTGGATCAAAAAAAATTTCTGGTTGCATCATATACAACTCTTCTTTAAGATATCCATTAAGGAATGCAGTTTTGACATCCATTTGCCAAATTTCATAATCATAAAATGCGGCAATTGCTAACATGATTTAGACAGACTTAAGCATCGCTACGGGTGAGAAGGTCTCATTGTAGTCACCTCCTTGAATTTGTTGAAAACCTTTCGCAACAAGCTGAGCTTTGTAGATAGTAACATTACCGTCAAGGTCAGTCTTCTTCTTGAAAATCCATTTATTCTCTATTGCTTGCCGATCATCGCGCAAGTCAACCAAAGTCCATACTTTGTTCTCATACATGGATCCCATCTCAGATTTCATGCCCTCAAGCCATTTCGCAGAATCTGGGTTCATCATCGCTTCCTCATAGTTCGTAGGTTAGTCATGGTCAAGTAACATGACCTCCAGAACAGGATTACCATACAACTCTGGTTGACCTATGAGGTTCGCTAGTAACTTGAATAGAAGTTTCATGATCATCATCATTAACTTCCTCACTAATTGGTGTAGGAATCACTAGAACTGATTTCTATGATGAACTACTTTCCAATAAGGGAGAAAGGTACAATTACCTCATCAAGTTCTACTTTCCTCCCAGTCACTTCTTTCGATTGAAACTCATTCTCTAGAAAGGATCCATTCTTAGCAACGAATATCTAGCCTTCGGATCTGTGATAGAAGGTGTACCCAATAGTCTCCTTTGGGTATCCTATGAAGACACATTTCTCCGATTTGGGTTTGAGCTTATCAGGTTGAAGATTTTTCACATAAGCATCGCAGCCCCAAACTTTAAGAAAAGATAACTTGGGTTTCTTGCCAAACCACAATTCATATGGTGTCGTCTCAACGGATTTCGATGGTGCCCTATTTAATGTGAATGCGGCCATCTCTAAAGCATAACCCCAAAATTATATCGGTAAATCAGTAAGAGACATCATAGATCGCACCATATCTAATAAAGTGCGGTTATGACGTTCAGACACACCGTTGTGCTGTGGTGTTCCAGGTGGCGTGATTTTGCAAAACTATTCCACATTGTTTCAAATGAAGACCAAAATCATAACTCAAATATTCACCTCCACGATCAGATCGTAGAAACATTATTTTCTTATTACGATGATTTTCCACTTCACCCTGAAAATCTTTGAACTTTTCAAATGTTTTAGACTTATGTTTCATTAAGTAGATATACCCATCTCTGCTTAAATCATCTGTGAAGGTCAGAAAATAACGATACCTGCCGCGAGCATCAACACTCACCAGACTGCATACATCAGTATATATTATTTCCAATAAGCCTGTTGCTCGTTCCATTGTTCCAGAGAACGGAGTCTTAGTCATCTTGCCCATGAGGCATGGTTCGCAATCATCAAGTGATTCCAAAAGCCCATCAGCATGGAGTTTCTTCATGCGCTTTACACCAATATGACCTAAATGGCAGTGCCACAAATAAGTTGCACTATCATTATTAAACTTGTATCTTTTGGCTTCAATACTATGAATATGTGTATCACTACTATCGAGATTCAACTAAAATAGACCACTCATCAAGGGTGCATGACCATAAAAAATATTACTCATATAAATAGAACAACCATTATTCTCTGATTTAAATGAATAATCGTCTCGCATCAAACAAGATCCAGATATAATGTTCATGCTTAACGCTGGCACCAAATAACAATTATTCAGGTCTAAAACTAATCCCGAAGGTAGATGTAGAGGTAGCGTGCCGACGACGATCACATCGACTTTGGAACCATTTCCCACGCGCATCGTCACCTCGTCCTTAGCTAATCTTCGTTTAATCCGTAGCCCCTGTTTTGAGTTGCGAATATGAGCAACATAACCAGTATCAAATACCCAGGCGCTACTACGCGCATTTGTAAGGTACACATCAATAACATGTATATCAAATATACCTTTCACTTTGCCATCCTTCTTATCCGCCAAATACTTGGGGCAGTTCCACTTCCAGTGACCAGTCCCTTTGCAGTAGACGCACTCAGTCTTAGGCTTAGATCCAGACTTGGGCTTCTTCACTTGAGCAGTAACTTGCTTGCTGTTCTTCTTGAAGTTCCTCTTCTTCCCTTTGCCCTTATTCTTGAAACTAGTGGTATTGTTGACCATCAACACTTGATGCTCCTTCTTGATTTCTACCTCCGCAGCATTGCGAAGAGCTCGAGAATTGTCTTATCCATCCCTTGCATATTATAGTTCATGACGAAGCTTTTGTAGCTTGGTGGCAGTGATTAAAGAACTCTGTCAATGACACTATCATCAGGAAGATTAACTCCCAGTTGAGTCAAGTGGTTGTGGTACCCAGACATTCTGAGTATATGTTCACTGACAGAACTATTCTCCTCCATTTTGCAGCTGTAGAACTTATTGGAGACTTCATATCTCTCAATCCGGGCATTTGCTTGAAATATTAACTTCAACTCCTAGAACATCTCATATGCTCCATGACGTTCAAAGCGTCGTTGAAGTCCTGATTCTAAGACGTAAAGCATGGCACACTAAATTATAGAGTAGTCATCAGCTTTGCTCTGCCAGACATTCATAACATCTAGTGTTTCTCCTGCAGCGGGCTTTGCACCTAGCGGTGCTTCCATGATGTAATTCTTCTGTGCAGCAAGGAGGATAATCCTCAGGTTACAGACCCAGTCCGTGTAGTTTCTACCATCATCTTTCAACTTAGCTTTCTCTAGGAATGCATTAAAATTCAAAGGAACAGTAGCACAAGCCATTTATCTACAACAACATAGACATGCAAAATACTATCAGGTACTAAGTTCATGATAAATTAAAGTTCAATTAATCATATTACTTAAGAACTCCCACTTAGATAGACATCCCTCTAGTCATCTAAATGATCACGTGATCCATATCAACTAAACCATGTCCGATCATCATGTGAGATGGAGAAGTTTTCAATGGTGAACATCACTTTGTTGGTCATATCTACTATATGATTCATGCTCGACCTTTAGGTCTCAGTGTTCCGAGGCCATATCTGCATATGTTAGGCTCGTCAAGTTTAACCTGAGTATTCTGCTTGTGCAAAACTGGCGTGCACCCATTTTATGTGAACGTAGAGCTTATCGCACCCAATCATCACATTGTGTTTCAGGACGACGAACTGTAGCAATGGTGCATACTCAGGGAGAACACTTGTACCTCGAAATTTAGTGAGAGATCATCTTATAATGCTACCGCCGTACTAAGCAAAATAAGATACATAAAGGATAAACTTCACATGCAATCAAAATATGTGACATGATATGGCCATCATCATCTTGTGCCTTTGATCTCCATCTCCAAAGCACCGTCATGATCTCCATCGTCACCGGCTTGACACCTTGATCTCCATCATAGCATCGTTGTCGTCTCGCCAACTATTGCTTCTATGACTATCACTACCGCTTAGTGATAAAGTAAAGCAATTACATGGTGATTGCATTTCATACAATAAAGCGACAACCATAAGGCTCCTGCCAGTTGCCGATAACTTTTACAAAACATGATCATCTCATACAACAATTTATATCTCATCACGTCTTGACCATATCACATCACAACATGCCCTACAAAAACAAGTTAGACGTCCTCTACTTTGTTGTTGCAAGTTTTACATGGCTGCTACGGGCTTCTAGCAAGAACCGTTCTTACCTACACATCAAAACCACAATGATTTTTCGTCAAGTGTGTTGTTTTAACCTTCAACAAGGACCGGGTGTAATCAAACTCGATTCAACTAAAGTTGGAGAAACTGACACCCGCTAGCCACCTATGGGCAAAGCACATCTGTAGAACCAGTCTCATGAATGCGGTCATGTAATGTCGGTCCGGGCCGCTTCATCCAACAATACCGCCGAATCAAAGTAAGACGTTGCTGGTAAGCAGTATGACTATTATCGCCCACAACTCTTTGTTTTCTACTCGTGCATATAATATCTAGGCATAGACCTGGCTCGGATGCCACTGTTGGGGAACGCAGTATTTCAAAAAAATTACCTACGATCACACAAGATCTATCTAGGATATGCATAGCAACGAGCGGGGAGAGTGTGTCTATGTACCCTCGTAGACCGAAAGCGGAAGCGTTTAGTAACGTGGTTGATGTAGTCGAACGTCTTCATGATCCAACCGATCCAAGTACCGAATGTACGGCACCTCCGCGATCAGCACAGGTTCAGCTCGATGACGTCCCTCGAACTCTTGATCCTGTTGAGCCCAAGGGAGAGTTCCATCAGCAAGACAACATGGTGACGGTGATGATGAAGTTACCAGCGAGGGCTTCTCCTGAGCACTACGATGATATGACCGAGGTGTGTAACTGTGGAGGGGGGCTCCGCACATGGTTAAGAGAAACTTGTGTGTTCTAGGGTGCCCCTACCCCCGTATATAAAGGAGGGGAGGGGAGGCCGGCCGGCCCTCCTAGGGTGCGCCAAGAGAGGGGAATCCTACTAGGACTCCAACTCCAAGTAGGTTTCCACCTAAGGAAGAGGGGGAAGAAGGAAGGGAAGGGAAGGAAACGGAGGGGGCTTCCCCTAGTCCAATTCGAACCCAAAGGGGGGCATCCCCTCCCGGCCCTACCTCCCTTCCACTAAGGCCCATAGAGGCCAATTAGTTCCCCCGGGGGTTCTGATAACCCTCTGGCACTCCGATAATTATCCGGTACCTCTCGGAACTCATACGATGTCCGAATAACATCGTCCAATATATTAATCTTTATGTCTCGACCATTTCAAGACTCCTCGTCATGTCCCTGATCTCATCCTAGACTCCGAACAAACTTGTGTCATCAAATCACATAACTCATAATATAAATCGTCATCGAACTTTTAAGCGTGCGGACCCTACGGGTTCGAGAACTATGTAGACATGACCGAGACATATCTCTGGTCAGTAACCAATATCGGAACCTGGATGCTCATATTGGCTCCTACATATGCTTCGAAGATCTTTATCAGTCAAACCGCATAACAACATACGTTGTTCCCTTTGTCATCGGTATGTTACTTGCCCAAGATTTGATCGTCAGTATCATTATACCTATTTCAATCTCGTCACCGGCAAGTCTCTTTACCGTTCCGTAATGCATCATCCCGTTACTAACTCATTAGTCACATTGCTTTCCAGGCTCATAGTGATGTGCATTATCGAGAGGGCCCAAAGATACCTCTCCGATACATGGAGTGACAAATCCTAATCTTGATCTATGCCAACTCAACAAACACCATCGGAGACACTTGTAGAGCATCTTTATAATCACCAAGTTACATTGTGACGTTTGATAGCACACAAGGTGTTTCTCCGGTATTTGGGAGTTGCATAATCTCATAGTCTGAGGAACATGTATAAGTCATGAAGAAAGCAATAGCAGAAAAAACTAAACGATCATTATGCTAAGCTAAGGGATGGGTCTTGTCCATCACATCATTCTCTAATGATGTGATCCCGTTCATCAAACGAGAACACATGTCTATGGTTAGGAAACTTAACCATCTTTGATTAACGAGCTAGTCAAGTAGAGGCATACTAGGGACACTCTGTTTGTCTATGTATTCACACATGTACTAAGTTTCTGGTTAATACAATTCTAGCATGAATAATAAACATTTATCATGATATAAGGAAATATAAATAACAACTTTATTATTGCCTCTAGGGCATATTTCCTTCACATGGCACTATAGGTGGAATAGAATATGGTGGTTGTGGAGAAGACAAAAGATGAGATAGTATCACATCAACTAGGCATATCAACAGGCTATGGAGATGCCCATCAATAGATATCAATATGAGTGAGTAGGGATTGCCATGCAATGGATACACTAGAGCTATAAGTGTATGAAAGCTCAAAAATAAACTAAGTGGGTGTGCATCTGATGACCCACAAGTATAGGGGATCAATTGTAGCTCTTTTCGATAAGTAAGAGTGTTGAAACCAATGAGGAGCAGAAGGAAATGACAAGTAGTTTTTAGCAAGGTAATGTCTGCAAGTGCTGAAACTGTAAGTAGCGGAGTAGTTTGATAGCAAGATAATTTGTAACGAGCTAGTGAAAATAGTAGTAACAAAAGTGCAGAAAGGTAGCCCAATCCTTTTGAGGCAAAGGACAAGACAAAACGGTCTCTTATGATAAGAAAAACGTCCTTGACGGTACACGGGAATTTCTTCTAGTCACTTTCATCATGTTGGTTTAATTTGTGTTCGCTACTTTGATAATTTGATATGTGGGTGGACCGGTGCTTAGGTGTTGTTCTTACTTGAACAAACCTCCTACCTATGATTAACCCTCCCGCAAGCATCCACAACTACGAGAAAAGTATTAAGAATAAATTCTAACCACAACATTGAACTTTTGGATCCAATCGGTCCCTTGTGGAATAGCGCATAAACTAGGGTTTAAGCTTCTGTCACTCTCGCAACCCATCATCTAATTGCTACTCCACAATGCATTCCCTTAGGCCCAAATATTGTGAAATGTCATGTAGTCGATGTTCACATGACACCACTAAGGGAATCACAACATACATACTATCAAAATATCGAACACCTATCAAGTTCACATGATTACTTGCAACATGATTTGTCCCGTGACCTCAAGAACAAAAGTAACTACTCACAACTGATAAACATGCTCATGATCAGAGGAGTATTAAATAGCATATTGGATTTGAACATATAATCTTCCACCAAATAAACCATATAGTAATCAACTACAAGATGTAATGAACACTACTAGTCACCCACAAGCACCAATCTGTAGTTCCAGTAACAAGATTGAACACAAGAGATGAACTAGGGTTTGAGATGAGATGGTGTTGTTGAACATGTTGATGGACATTACCCTCCCCAAGATGGGAGAGTTGTTGGTGATGATGAGGACGATGATTTCCCCCTCTGAGAGGGAAGTTCCCCCGGCGGAATCGCTCCGCCGAAGGGCAAAAGTGCTCCTGCCCAAGTTCCGCCTCGAAGCGGCGGCGCTCCGTCCGGAAAGTCATCTACTTATTTTTTTTCTAGGTCAAAATGACCTACATACCAGAAGATGGGCACCGAAGGTGGGCCTGGGTGAGCACAACCCACCAGGGCACACCTGGGCTCCCTGGCGCTCCCGGGTGGGTTGTGCCCACCTGGTGGCCCCCCTCCGGTAGTTATTTGCTCCAATAATTCTTAAATATTCCATAAAAAAATCTTCGTGAAGTTTCAGCTTGTTTGGAGTTGTGCAGAATAGGTAGCCCGACGTAGCTTTTTCAGGTCCAAATTTCCAGCTGTCGGAATTCTCCCTCTTTGTGTGTACCTTGCAAATTATGAGAGAAAAGGCATTAGAATTACTCCAAAAAGCATTATTATGGATAAAAACACTATAAATAACAGTAAGAAAACAGGATGCAAAATTGACGTATCAGCATCTAAGTTGCTTGCTCACGAAGACCTAGGGAAATTTGAGGAAGCCCATCATTGGAATATACAAGCCAAGTTCTATAATGAAACATTCCCACTAGTATATGAAAGTGACAACATAGGAGACTCTGTATCATGAAGATCATGGTGCTACTTTGAAGCACAATTGTGGAAAAAGGATAGTAACATTGCCCCTTCTCTCTTTTCTCTCATTTTTTGTGTGGGCTTCTTTGGCCTTTTTATTTTTATTTTTTTGTAAAGTCCGGAGACTCATCCCGACTTGTGCGGGAATCATAGCTTCCATCATCCTTTCCTCACATGGGACAATGCTCTAATAATGATGATCATTACACTTTTATTTACTTACAACTACAGAATTACAACTCGATTCTAGAACAAAATATGACTCTATATGAATGCCTCCGGCGGAATACCGGGATGTGCAATGACTCAAGAGCGACATGTATAAAAAATGATGAATGGTGGCTTTGCCACAAATATGATGTCAACTACATGATCATGGAAAGCAATATGACAATGATGAAATGTGTCATAATAAACGGGACGATGGAAGTTGCATGGCAATATATCTCGGAATGTCTATGGAAATGCCATAATAGGTAGGTATGGTGGCTGTTTAGAGGAAGGTATATGGTGGGTTTAATGCACCGGTGAAAGTTGCGTGGTACTAGATAGGCTAGCAATGGTGGAAGGGTGAGAGTGCGTATAATCCATGGGCTCAACATTAGTCATAAAGAACTGACATACTTATTGCAAAAAATTATTAGTTATAAAAACAAAGTACTACGCGGATGCT
This sequence comes from Triticum urartu, assembly GCF_003073215.2. NCBI lineage: Eukaryota > Viridiplantae > Streptophyta > Magnoliopsida > Poales > Poaceae > Triticum > Triticum urartu. Next base: position 129,371,950 of record NC_053027.1, on the reverse strand, counting down.
CCTAGGGGGATATATTGGTATGAAAAGACCACCGCTCGTCCCCGACCACCCCTCATAAGGAAGACAATCAATAAATAAATCATGATCCGACTTCATCACATAACGTTTCACCATACGTGCATGCTACGGGAAGTACAAACTTTAACACAAGTATTTCTACAATCCACAATTACTCACTAGCATGACTATACTATCACCATCTTTATATCTTAAAACAATCATAAGGAATCAAACTCCTCATAGTATTCAATGCAATTTATATGAAAGTTTTTATTATTTCCCTCTTAGATGCCCACCATATTAGGACAAAATTCATAACCAAAGAAAATCACCACACTCTTTAAAGAGACTCTCAAAATAATATAAGTGAAGCATTGATACGTCTCCAACGTATCTATAATTTTTTATTGTTCCATGCTATTATATTATCAATCTTGGATGTTTTCTAATCATTTTATAGTCATTTTATATCATTTTTTGGTACTAACCTATTGACATAGTGCCAAGTGCCAGTTGCTGTTTTCTGCATGTTTTTTACATCGCAGGAAATCAATATCAAACAGAGTCCAAACGCAACGAAACTTTGCGGAGATTTTTTAGGACCAGAACTAACATAATGGGCCCTGGCTGCGCTTGGGGGGTGTTCCGAGGAGAGCACAACCCACCAGGGCGCGCTAGGAGGCCCAGGGGTGCCCTGGTGGGTTGTGCCCACCTCAGGTGCCCCTCGGACCGCCTCTTTGCTCTATAAATACCCCAATATTCCCAAAACCCTAGGGGAGTCGACGAAATATTGATCCGGCCGCCGCAGAGTCCAGAACCACCAGATCCAATCTAGACACCATCTCGGATGGGGTTCACCACCTCCATTGGTGCCTCTCCGATGATGCGTGAGTAGTTCTTTGTAGACCTTTCGGTTCGTAGTTAGTAGCTAGATCGCTTCCTCTCTCTCTCTCTCTCTCTCTTGTCAATACAACGGTCTCTTGGAGATCCATATGATGTAACTCTTTTGCGGTGTGTTTGTTGGGATCCAATGAACTTTGAGTTTATGATCAGATCTATCTCTTTTTATATCCATGAAAGTTATTTGAGTTTCTTTGATCTATTATATGCATGATTGCTTATAGCCTCGTATTTCTTCTATGATATTTGGGTTTTATTTGGCCAACTTGATCTATTTATCTTGCAATGGGAAGAGGTGCTTTGTAGTGGGTTCGATCTTACGGTGCTTCATCCCAGTGACAGAAGGGGAACCGACACATATGTAGCATTGCTACTAAGGATAAAATGATGGGGTCTATCTCTACATAGATAGATCTTGTCTACATCATGTCATCATTCTTATTGCATTACTCCGTTTCTCCATGAACTTAATACACTAGATGCATGCTGGATAGCGGTCGATGTGTGGAGTAATAGTAGTAGATGCAGGCAGGAGTCCGTCTACTAATCTTGGATGTGATGCCTATGTAATGATCATTGCCTGGATATCGTCATGAGTATTTGAAGTTCTACCATTTGCCCAACAGTGAGTCATTTACCCACTGTTTGCTCTTTTTCTCGAGAGAAGCCACTAGTGAAACCTACGGCCCCCGGGTCTCTTTCTCATATATTTGCCTTTACGATCTACTTTTCCTTTGCATTTATATTCAGATCTATTAAACCAAAAATACAAAAATACCTTGCTGCAATTTATTCTTATTTATTTTATTTGGCATTCGATCTATCAATCTACTACAATTTTATTCACGCCCGTTTGCCCATCTTGGGGCGCCGCTACCCGAAAGGGATTGACAATCCCTTTTACGCGTCGGGTTGCGAGTAGTTGTTATTTGTGTGCAGGTGCTGTTTACGTTGTGTTGCTTGGTTCTCCTACTTGTTCGATAACCTTGGTTTCATATCTAAGGGAAATACCTACTGCCGCTATGCTGCATCATCCCTTCCTCTTTGGGGAAATACCGACGTAGCTTCAAGCGACATCAAAAGGAATTTCTGGTGCCGTTGCCGGGAGGATCTTCAACATATACCAGGTACCTAATCACAAATCTCATCTCCTCGCAATTTACATTATTTGCCATTTGCCTCTCGTTTTCCTCTCCCCCACTTCACAAAAAATTGCCATATTAATGGCCTCTCTTTTTTGTTCGCCGTTTTCTTGCCGGATCTGTTTTTGAGTGCAATCTTGTTGTGTGGTCATCATGACTCAAGAGAACAACAAGTTATGTGATTTCTCAAAACCAAGAACAATGATTTTATTGGCACTCCGATTGCTCCTCCCGCCACTAGTGTGGAGTCTTGTGATATTAATACTACCTTTGCTGAATCTTGTTGTGAAATATCAATTTTCCGATACTCCTAATGAGGATGCCGCGTCCCATCTTAATACCTTCGTGGAATTATGCGATATGCCAAATAAAAAATATGTGGACAATGATGTGGTGAAGATGAAATTATTTCTGTTTTCTTTGCTTGATTCTACAAAAATTTGGTTCTCTTCTTTGCCTTGCAATAGTATCGATTCTTGGAACAAATGCAAAGATGCTTTTATCACTAAGTACTTTCCTCCCACAAAAATTATTTCTCTTAGAACCCATATCATGAATTTCAAGAAAATTGAACATGAGCATGTTGCACAATCCCTAGAAAGGATGAAAATGATGCTAAGGAATTGCCCAACTCATGGGTTAAATCTTTGGATGATCATAAAAAAATATGCGGGTTTGAATTTTGTATCTTGTAATATTTTAGATTCCGCCGCGGCTTTTATGTAAATTACTTTGGGATAAGCCACCAAATTGCTTGATAATATCATGGCAAATTATTCACAATGGCATACTAAAAGGGCTCCTGCTAGTGAAAAAGTTAATTCAGCTGAAGAAATTTCTTCTTTGAGTGAAAAAGTGATGCTCTTATGAAATTGGTTGCTAGTAAAAGTGCTCCCATTGATTTTAATGACATTCCTTTGTCTACTTTGATTGAGCAAAATAGTGATGCCATAGATGTGAATTTTATCTCTCGAAATAATTTCAACAACAATGCTTATAGAGGTAATTTTAATCCTAGGCCTTTTCCTAGTAATTCCTCTAATAATTATGGTAATTCCTATGGAAATAAATATTATAATAATAATAGGAACACCTCTGATCTTGAGAACAATATTAAAGAATTTATCAACACACAAAAAGTTTTCAACACTTCCATAGAAGAAAAGTTGAGTAAGATTGATGATTTGTCTAGAAGTGTTGATATAATTGCTCATGATGTGGAAAATCTCAAGATGAAAATTTGTGTGCCTAAAGTAGATGAATCAATTAAAGCTATTTATATTTCTACAGATGAAAGAAAAGAACCGCTATGCTTAGAGCTAAAAGAGAATTTTTAGAATAAGCATTTTCTAGTGATTTCTTTCGTAAAAGTGATGAAGATCTTAAAATGATTGGTGTTTCTTCTATTGATTCCTTGTTTAGTAAAATTAAGATTGATGAAAACGGGATTGGAGAAGAGTCAACTTTAGGTAGAAGGTGTCCCAATATTTCGGAGGGTGAAAATCTTGTTGAGAAAACTGATAAAAGTGGGTTTGAAGAGGTCAAAACTTTAGCTAGTGATGTGCCCACTCTTTTGGGTTATAAAGACTTTAATTATGATAGTTGCTCTTTGATTGATTGTATTTCTTTGTTGCAATCTATGATAAATTCACCCCATGCTAATGAACAAAATAAAGCTTTTACTAAACATATTGTTGATGCTATGATGAAAGCTTTTGAAGAAAAAATGGAATTAGAAGTTTCAATTCCTAAAAAATTGCATGATGAGTGGGAACCTACTACCAAAGTCAAGATTAAAAATTATGAGTGTTTTGCTTTTATGTGACTTGGGTGCTAGTATTTCTACAATTCTGAAATCTTTATGTGATGTGCTTGGTCTTACCGATATTGAATCATGTTCTTTAAATTTGCACTTTGCGGATTCTACTATTAAGAAGCCTATGGGAAGAATTAATGATGTTCCTATTCTTGCAAATAGGAATTATGTGCCCATAGATTTTATTGTTCTTGATATTGATTGCAATCCGTCTTGTCCAATTATTCTTGGTAGACCGTTTCTACGCACTATTGGTGCCGTGATTGATATCAAAGAAGGCAATATTAAGTTCCAATTTCCTTTGAGGAAGGGTATGGAACACTTCCCTAGAACAAGAATTAGGCCACCATATGAATCAATCATGAGGGCATCTTATGGATCTTGAACCAAATATGACAAAACTTAGATCCTTGCTTTATGCCTAGCTAAGGGCGTAAAACTATAGCGCTTGTTGGAAGGCAACCCAATGAATAATTTTTTTTGCTTTTTGCTTTCTGTTCCTGAGTATTAGCACAATTACACTACTGTTATGATTGTGTTTTTATGTTTTAATTAGTATTTGTGCCAAGTAAAGCCTTTAGGATCTTCTTGGGTGATAGTTGTTTGATCTTGCTGAAAAACGGAAACTTTTGCGCTCGCGAAAATAATTTTCATTTTTTACCGGAGAGCAATAAAATACCCATTCCCAGTGGCGGAGCCAGCAAATTGCCAAATCCTGGGCACGTCGTAAGCTAAAATTTACTTTTGTCTATTAGACACAATAAGTATCATATATTTGGATAAATGTCATGTGCAATACACACACTAATGTTTTAGATCATAGAAGTAAATAAAAATAGGAATACAATACCAAATAACTCTCCAAACACTAGTCACATAACCTAACCTTTCGACGCATCGACGACAATAGTCCAATCTCCAACGTTCATCATTGTGCACACAAGAGAATCTACAAGATAAACACATTAATAATTTATATAATTTTCACTGAAATTAAACACATTAGATAGAATGGAGCGTACCAGTAATATGCTAATTGGACTTGGGCAGTTGCCCTTTTCGATACTTCATGACTTGAAACCGTTTAATAATAGCACCATCATCAAGTCCTTTAAAAATCTCCCGCTCGGTGTAGCAAATCATCAAGTCATTAAACCACATATCATTCATCTTGCTGTGCAATTTAGATTTGATAATCTTCATTGCCGAGAAAGCTCTTTCGACCGATGCCGTTGAGACTGGCAATAATAAAGCCAACTCTATGATTATGTACACCAGTGGGAAAACCAAATGTTTCTCAGTTTAAACCATCGTTGTAGCTAAACTTTCAATATCTTTACAAGAATAAAAGGCATCATGCCTTCGTACATGAAGAATGTAAGTCTGAAGTTCGTCTCTTATGATTGCGATCACCACTAGAGAAATATCCATGATAAACTTCAGTTAAGCTAGCAAGCTTGTCAACATCAAACTTGGACAAGGAATTTTTTGGATGAAGGCATGAGAAGGCTACTATTATATTTGAATATGCTTCATTAAAGGGATGATTCATCTCAGTGCATATCTTATCAATGGCGACATAGAAGATCTCAACTCGATAGAAATGAAGATTGGTGTAAGTCACACCATTAAGCCTTGAACGACCCCGGACCGGTATTCTTTCATTCATATCAGGCACCGGAATACCTTTGGTGACACAAAAGTGTTGGACTTCATCGAACAAGCTTTCCCAACCACTTTCTCTCATAGAGGCCAACCGAGGTTTGACATCACCAACTAGTTCAACGGCATTAACAATGTTTATATCTTTTCTCTGCAAGACTTGTGAGAGTTCATTTGTGATAGCAAGCAACTTTATCATAAGATGCAATATGAAAGCAAATTTGAAACTCTCCATTATCTCTATCAAACCCGCCGCTTGAGACGGTTCACGCCCTTCATCGTTGACCCCACAAAGCACATATATGACTGACTTCCACATTTGACTCAAACAAAGCCAAGTTGTATGGTGTGAACCCCATCTAGTATCCCCGGGTCTTACTAAATTTGTTTCTTGGTTCAAACCTCTTCCACTAAATATCTCACCGCTTTCAAGCTGATCTAAGATATTTTCATGACGTTCGTCCCTCAGTGAATCCCTTCTCTTGCAAGATACAATAGTTGTGCTCACAATTAAGGAGACATACTCAAACAAATCATGAATAGAGGAGCAACAACTAGCAACCGGGACAACCACCAATTGTAAACTATGTGCAAAGCAATGCACATAAAAGGCATAAGGGTTCTCGTCAAGATTTTTCTTTTGCAAACCATTAAATTCACCTCTCATATATGAAGCTCCATCATATCCTTGCCCTCGTAGACTATGAATGGGTAACTTATGATGATCAAGAATGTCAACTAGAGCTACCTTTAGTGCCTCTGATGTAGTCTCACTGACATGGTATAGAGAGAGAAATCGTTCCATGGCCTTCCCTTTATCATTGACATACCTACATCAAGATTTTTGTAACAAGGTTAAATAAAAGTAGAAAACAACTATGAAATAACAGTTAAAATGAATAATAAACCACTACTAACCTCAACATCACCGCCATTTGCTCTTTGACAGATATATCACGTGACTCATCGATAAGCACAGAGAATTTCTTATCACCAATTTCTCTCATGACCGCATTGGTAACCTTATCTGCGCAACGCTTTGCAAGATCTTTTTGAATTTCAGCAGTAAGCATCTTGCAGTTTCTACTACTATGGTCAAAAGCATGCCTCACTTTCTCATCTCTAGCTTTATGCCAATCTACCATCTCACGGAATTTACCCTTGTTCAGTGAAGTTGAACTTTCATCATGGCCACGAAAAGCCAAGCCTTGAGCAATGATGTCACATCCCTAGCTTCCGGCATTGCACTAGGCTAACTTCATGTGCGCATCATGTTTAAACTTTAGAAACTTGAAATGGGGATTGCCTAAACCCTAGCATTAAAGGAATTCACTAGGTTCAACCAAAATATTTCCAGTAAAACCAAATGGCTTTCAAAAATGTTCATCATTCTTGGAAAATGCTGGAAATAGTAACCAGAGGTGATGCACATTTTTCCATGACATATTTGGGCTCTGGATTAAATCATACTCTATTTGCATTTGGGCATTTAAATGCTATTAATATTTTAAATGCTCAAATAATCATAAACTAAAATGTTTATTGTAGGATATATTCCCAACAGTGATCATGAGTAGTTTCATGATTTTTGGAAGTGTCTAAGTATTTTTAATAAAGCCCTAAAGACTACAGAATAATAGAAAACAGAAACAAATAAAAGAAGAGAGAGAAAGGAAACCTACCTGGGCTTACCTCCTGTGCAGGCCACCTGGCGGCCCAGCTGGTGGCCCAGCCCACTGGCCAAAGTGGTCGTCTTCAAGCTCTGCCAGTAGGCAGAGGCGTGTCACCGCGCGCGCGCTCTCCCCTGGCCACCTCCTGCTTCCTCCCCGGGCCTTCTAGCGACGCCACGGAGATGCCCCATGGCCCCTCGCTCCTCTCCCTCACTCTCTGCTCTCCCCCTCGCCCTCTGCTCCCTCTCCCGAGCACACCCGAGCGGAGCTCGTCATCACCGACACAATTTACCGTGGCCACCGTCCATCCCGTGCCTCCCCGATGGGTCCAGAGGAACCGCCATCGCCTTCTGCGTCATCTACACCAACCCATTTGACCGCGGGAGCCCTGTAGCGTCTTCCCCGAGCTCATCCCCAACCTCTGGCCGCCGGCAACCCGGCGATTCGCCGCCGTCTCCACCTCCCCGAACCTGCTTAGTCCTCCCTTGAGATCGCTGTGAGCTCCGACACCTTTCCCCCTCCTCCCCGAGATCGTTTCTGTCCTCTAGCTATGCCAGCCGCCGTATCTGAGCGCCGCCGTCCGCCATGGACGTTGCTCTCGCAGCCACCGTGCGTCTCCACTCGAGCTTGAGCCTCCGACGTGCTCCTGGAGCAACGGAGAGGCCAACTTAGTCGCTAGTTGGCCCCCTAGTGCAACGCAGCCTCGTGCCCGCATGTTCCCGAACTCCGGCCACCGCCGCGAGCTCCATTCCGGTGGACTCCGGCCACCCCAGCTCCAGCCGCTGCCACGAGTGGATGCAGGCGATTCCCAGCTCCGCGTAGATGCCCTCAGTGCGCCCAGCCGCGGTCTGTAGCGCCGCCCCGACCAACTCCGGCGAGTTCCCGCTGCTGCTATGGTCGCCGGCGTCACCTGCTGACGTGGCGCCATTAGCTTAGGCGCTAAACTCGTTTAGTTAGTGCCTGTGTCGATGACATGTGGGTCCCCAGGCCCAACTAGTTTAGTCTAACTCCCTGTTTAGGTTAGTGCTAATCGGTGTGGACCCCACGTGTCAGCTTTGACTTTGGTCAAGCCAACGTTGACCGGTCCCACCTGTCATAGACCCAAACCAGCCTGAGATACTGACGTATGGGTCCCACAGGTCAGGTTTGACATGGCCGACCCAGTTGACCTGCTGACGTCACATCTATGTCATGCTGACGCAGTAAGTGATTTTCTGGATTTTTAAATAATTCAGAAAATTCCAGAAAATGCCCAAAACTTCTAAAATTCATAGAAAATCAACCGTAGCTCCAAGTCAAATAATTTATATATGAAAAATTATCAGAAAAATTCAAGGAATCTGTTTATGGCATTTGCATGCATGTTTGAACCACCTAGGGTTGCTGTACAGGGCAATTTGCATAATTGACATTTAAATAAGCACATATGGAGTTTGAATTTGAACCCTTGGTTCAAACCAACTTCGTTTAATATGATTGCTAGTTGCATTAGCTCAATCACAACATATTGACATGTCATGATCATGCATCATAATGTGCATTGCATTGATTTTTTTCTTTCAGTGTTTGCCGGTGATTGTTCCCCCCTCGGTAGACGTATGTTTCGACGATGTGATCAATGACACCGATGAAGAGTTATACTACCTTCAGAAGTGCCAGGCAAGCAAAAACCCCTTGTTCATTCTGATACAATCCCACTCTCTCGCTCCTGCTCTCTTTTACTACATTAGGACAACAACGATTCAACTGTTACATGTTGCGGTAGTTGAACCCCTTTCCTCTGCATGACCTGTCATTGTCACAGTAAATAGATGAAACCCAATAGCATGAGTAGGAGTTGTTTGAGCCCCGATGTGCCTACTCATTCATGCTTGTTTGTCATGCCTGCTATTGCATAGAGTTGTGTCAGGTCTGATTCATCGGGAATGAATCGGAGGTGTGTGAACATGTCCTACTGTGTGTGAGCTAAGTGTGTGAACACATTTTGGTAAAGGTAGCGGTGAGAGGCCATGTAGGAGTACATGGTGGGTTGTCTCATTGAAACCGTCCTCAGGAACTGAGTTCTGTGTCTGTGAGCCATGAACAGCTACTACCACTCATTGGGATCCTTAATTGACCCTCTCGGCTTCTTAATCACACTAGTACTCTGTCCAGGAGTTGCAACTAGTTTCTGGTGTTTGTAGGTTATGTGTTGGCGGTCGTGCGTAGCGCTGACCCTAGGGGTGGGCTATGATGCGGTAGATACACCGTGGCACGGTGTACCAGGCGCCCGTTTGGTGTCTCAGGAACCCTGTTCACATCGTTCAGGGCCGTATGTGGAAACCTCGGCCGGACTCCTTGCGGATGGAACCTGGATAGGCGATAAACCTGGACTAGAGACCTAAGTGTTTAGGTAGGCCGTGGCCGACACCCTCGTTGGACTTCCATTTGAAGGTTATCGAGTACATGTCGTGTAAACGACGGTAAGTGGTGGGAACATGTGTGAAGAAGTACACCCCTGCAGGGTTATCATTATCTATTCGAATAGCCGGATTCCTCGGATATGGAAACTTGGACCCCTTACATAGTTCATAGACAAGTGAAAGTGGATACTCTAAAACTCGCAAGATAAGTGTGAGTGCTATGGATGGCCTTCTCGTAGGGAGACGGGAGCGGATCCATAGTGGCGTATTGAATGGTGAATGTGTGGACTCATGTGCGCCACCTCAAAAGAGTTGCTTGTAGTCGTAGTTCGGGTTAGCCACTGGGTCAAAGCTGGCTTGCTGCAGTTAAACTCCACTACCCCTTTGTTGATACCGATGCATATGTAGTTAGTTCTGATGTAAGTCTTGCTGAGTACAATTGTACTCATGTTTGCTTAATCTATGTTTTGCAGAGAGACGTCAGTCTCGCTAGTAGTTCCGTGTGGGCTTCGACGTTTAGCTTGCTACCTCAGCTACGATCTTGTGCCCTCGGCAGGATCTGGTAGATAGTCAGGCTTCTTAGCCTCTTTCATTTGTAGATGTCTGTACTCAGACATGTTAAGCTTCCGCATGTGCTTTGATTTGTATGCTATGATTGTTGGGTCATGAGACCCATGTTTGTAATATCTTGGCTCCTCAGAGCCTAATGAATAAATACTTGAGTCGTAGAGTTATGTTGTGATGCCATGTTGTATTTACACATATCGAGCATATCGTGTGTATGATTGGAATGCTTGGTATGTGTGGGATCTGACAATCTAGTTGTTTATCCTTGGCAGCCTCTCTTATGGGGAAATGTAGTCTAGTGCTTCCATGAGCCATAGTAGTCCGCTACAGCCCGGTTCACCGGAGTCCTGCTAGCCCAACACTACTGCTCAGGGCCCTTGACTGGCCGGCATGTGTTTCACTTCGTTCCTGTGTCTGTCCCTCCGGGGAAATGTCACGCGGTGACATCCGGAGTCCTGCCTAGCCTGCTACAGCCCACGTTCCCGGAGTCCTGTTAGCCCAGTGCTACAGCCCGGATTCACACGCTGCTGACCGACATGCTCGATGTGATTCATGTATGCCTGTCCCCATAGATTGGTGCCGCTTTAGGTTCACGACTAGCCATGTCGGCTCGGATTCTCTGTCATATGGATGCTAGTGACACTATCATATACGTGAGCCAAAAGGCGCAAACGGTCTAGGGCCATGGTAAGGCGACACCCGTGGGAATACCGTGCATGAGGCCGCAAAGTGATATGAGGTGTTACCGGCTAGATCGATGTGACTTGGAATCGGGGTCCTGACAAATGAGGTATCTTGCACAACCCAAAGAAGTGTGCAACCGAATTTTGTAAAGTACCTCATACTCCTTGGATGACCTAGCAAAGTTACTAGACACGCTTTGCCTTTGATTACGAAAATCATCATAATGCAATCTTGCCTTGTTGTATGCACTATTTACCCCACCAACATGAGCAGGCAATGCCTGATATGCATGCTTCCAATCCCTGAATCCTTTTTTGGTGAAGACATCATAACCAAAATGTGTACTACTTCCTGGTTGCTTAAAAACAAAGCAATAGAAACAAAATCCAGCTTGCTTGGACACACTATATTCTAACCAATCATAATTCTTATACCAATTTTTAGAAAATGCACGGTTCTTGCTAGTAATTTTTTTGTGATCAAATTTGACAGTTGGTCGGGTTGGACCCTTCAATATGTATGCTCTTCTCACCTGATCTTGAATATTCGGATGATAATCAGCAATTTGTTGCCTATGAGCGGGATCCCACACAATTTTAGCCGGATTAAACTCATCATCGTCCTCGTCCTCAAAATTCACCTCATCATCATCATCCAGCATTTCCTACTCAATCTAGTTCTGAACCTCATCTATCACGTCATTATCAAGTTCATGGACATCACTTGGTTGTGGGTCTTGTGGCGGTTCCACTTGTGAATTTCTTCCAGTGTCAACAAAAAATCTGGTCAACTCTAAAATTTTAACGAGCATAATTAGATTCAGCAAGCAATTCAATGCACAACTTCTTAAATTACAAATATAACTCACCTTGTTGTCGCTTGTCTCTAGCCCTAATTGTTGGTAGTCTGCTACTGGATGCCTCTTGAACAGGTTGAGTGTTCACTTCTGCTGCTCGTGTCGATGGTGATGACCCAACGTCCGATTAAGCCGGAGTTGAATTCCCACTGGTGGTACTAGACGATTCGCCACCTTGGTGCCCCTGATTACGCTTCCAATCTTGACCGTCGCCCACCGGAGTCATAGCCGAGGCCTGGCCGCGCGTCATCTCTAATCTCTCTTCTAATATTGTCGTCCGACGTTGATCTGGCTGCCGGCGGCAGCCTATCTCGCGCCCTCGCCGCCTCGGAGGCGCAGCTGCGCAACAGATGGTAGGTCATGACTAGGTCTCACATTCTTGCGCACGCACACGAACATGAGACTTGTCGATGGATTGATCGATTCAGATTCTTCTTCAGTGCGTGGATTGATCGAGCAAATAAGGCCTATTGGCTGTTGTGGCCCATCTAATTGCTTAGCTGATATGAGTAAGGCCCAAACTGCAGAAAACGCCCGGACTGGCCCAGTTAGAGAAATTTACGTATTTTCCATCGTATTTTCATGTTTTTGAGCGTTTTAGGCATGTGATGGCTAGGAAAGATCGCTATAGTTGAGAAAACCGACGGGATCGAGCCCGGGCACGTGCCCAGGGTGCCCGTATGGTAAATCTGCCACTGCCCATTCCTTTTGTAGTACATCAATATACAAATTGCTCAGGTCATCCTAATTTTTCAGAATTTTTGGAGTTACAGAAGTATTTGAACAAATCAGATTGCTACAGACTGTTCGGTTTTGACAGATTCTATCTTCTTTGCGTTGTGTCCTCATTTTGATGGCTCTATGGTTTTCTTTGATGAGTTTTTCCACTGAAAAGTTGGAATACAGTAGATATAATGCAAAAACAAAATATGAATTGGTTTGGTACAATACTTATAGTAGTGATTTATTTTTCTTACACTAACGGATCTCACAAAGATTTTGTTGTGTTTTGTGTGATTGAAGTTTTCAAGTTTTGGGTTATTTTACGATGGATGAAGGAATAAGGACTAGAAGAGCCTAAGCTTGGGAATGCCCCGGCATCCAAAGCCATTATCCAAAAATGAGCAACCAACTAAGCTTGGGGATGCCCCCGAGTGGCATCCCCACTTTCTTCTAACGACCATCGGTATTTTACTCGAACCTATATTTTTATTCGTCACATACTATGTGTTTTGCTTGGAGCATCTTGTATGATATGAGTCTTTGCTTGCTTTATTTTGTGTTTTAAGTCTTGATCCCTTGCTGGACACACCTATTTGGGAGAGCCAAAATTATGTCATGACTTGTTAGAATTGCTCTCTATGCTTCACTTAAATTTTGTGTTTTAAGTTACCGACACTGGCTTCGCCTAAGCACTACGATCATATGACCGAGGTGTGTAACTATGGAGGGGGGCACCGCACACGGTTAAGAGA